>NW_026973679.1:1262500-1277500 GCF_035594125.1 Scylla paramamosain | reverse complement strand
AGTAGTGGTAGTAGTAGTAGTGGATTACAGTCTCCTTGAAAAGAACTTGTTCAAAAGAAGAGAAATTTTCCGTCTCTCTCTCTCTCTCTCTCTCTCTCTCTCTCTCTCTCTCTCTCTCTCTCTCTCTCTCTCTCTCTCTCTCTCTCTCTCTCTCTCTCTCTCTTATTAGTCACTTTTCTGGCCAGCCTACATGTGTGCATTGTCTGAATTATGAATATTTTCGTCTCATTTACTGTTATCATCGCATCTTTTAACTTGTTTCTCTGTGTTGCAGGTGTGTGACGGCCGCTGCCTGCCTGCCTTCCTGCCTACCTGCCTGCCTGCCTGCCTGCTGCTGTTACTTTTACTGCCTGCCTCCTTGCTTCGTTAAGGTTCGTCACGTGTGCAGTAATTCCATCCTTCTTTCTCCCTGATTTCATTCTTTCATCCAGTCACGTTCTTTATTTTCGTTTCTTCATTTTTTTCTTGATTTTTTTCTTTTTCCTTGTTTTTTTTTATTTTTAGTTTATTCATTCGTTATGTCCCCGTTTTCCTTGCTCACCCTTTTGTTCTTTCTTCTTTAGTTTCATATTTTTCTTTGTTTCTTTTTTTCGTTTATTATTTAATTCATACGTTTGTTACTGTTCTAGTGTAATTAATTATCATTTTTGTTGGCGAGGTCTTTCATTCGTTCCCTCCTTCCTCTCCTGCCTCCCTGTGTTTATTTTTGTCGTTTATTATTTCATTTATGCATTTCTTACTATTTTGTGTAATTAATTCATTTTAGTTCATGAGGTCCTCTCTTCCTCCCTCCCTCCCTCCCTCCCTCCCCGCATCGTACATTATTCCGCTCCGCAACACGTCAGATAAATATTATATTACAATCTTTTCTGTTAACACCTTTGTGCGTTACTAAAAATAAACACACACACACACACACACACACACACACACACACACACACACACACACACACACACACACACACACACACACACATTGGCGATATCGCTCCATTAAAGGCTGTATGAATTGAAGCGCCGCCACCACCACCACAACCACCACCACCACCACCACCAGCATACAATCACCACTCCTCCACAAAACAATGCTTAGTAACGTTAGATTATACAGTGTTTCTCTCTCCTGTTTTTTTTTTTTTTTGTGTGTGTAGTCGGCTTCGTTGTAACACTGTAATTACTGATGTGTGGAACAAACAGTTTTATGTAGTGGTTCACCTCGTCTTTGTCTTTAGCGATGGTGTTGCGTGCTTTCTGTAATACTTCGCCAGTCCAGTTTGTGTAGGGTAGAGTTCTGCATCAACTAGCTTATGAGTAAATTTGCTGGGTGGTATTCATTACTGAGTTGTGCTCTCTCTCTCTCTCTCTCTCTCTCTCTCTCTCTCTCTCTCTCTCTCTCTCTCTCTCTCTCTCTCTCTCTCTCTCTCTCTCTCTCTCTCTCTCTCTCTCTCTCTCTCTCTTCCTCGCTTTCTGTTCCAGTCTCTCCTCTTCTCTTATCGTGCCCCTCCTCCTCCTCCTCCTCCTCCTCCTCTTTCATTCCTCAGTCTTTCGCAGCCCATTGCCCTTTTTCTTTGATCCTTCATCACTCTCCCTTCCCTCTTTTCGTCTTTTGTTCTTTCTTTTATTTCCTCTCCTCGCTCTTCTCGACTTTTTGTTGTTTCCCTATCTACGTAGTCTGCCTGTATCCATTTTCTCTCTCTCTCTCTCTCTCTCTCTCTCTCTCTCTCTCTCTCTCTCTCTCTCTCTCTCTCTCTCTCTCTCTCTCTCTCTCTCTCTCTCTCTCTCTCTCTCTCTCCATCTGTTGCTCTTCTCCATGCATTTTTTTTTCCTCTAGTTTTATTTTGTCTTTTTTCTGCCTTTACCCCCATCCTCTCTCTCTCTCTCTCTCTCTCTCTCTCTCTCTCTCTCTCTCTCTCTCTCTCTCTCTCTCTCTCTCTCTCTCTCTCTCTCTCTCTCTGCCGGCTAAATATAAAGAGACGCCGAAAGAATACTAAGTTGGTTGTGTGTGTGTGTGTGTGTGTGTGTGTGTGTGTGTGTGTGTGTGTGTGTGTGTGTGTGTGTGTGTGTAATGAGGACACAAGAACAAACACACACACACACACACACACACACACACACACACACACACACACACACACACACACACACACACACACACACACACACATGGAAAAAAAAAAAAGAGAGCAGGAGAACTTGAGACCATCCCGTGAACTGTTAACCCGCTTGTCTGGGGCAGAAGAGAGAGAGAGAGAGAGAGAGAGAGAGAGAGAGAGAGAGAGAGAGAGAGAGAGAGAGAGAGAGATAATTCTTTTTACCATATATAGGTCAGAGATCTTTAGCATGTTTTCCTTCCTTTTGAGATGGAACTGATGGTGAAAAATATGATAAAAGTAGAAGTAGTAGTAGTAGTAGAAGTTGTAGTAGTAGTAGTAGTAGTAGTAGTAATAGTAAAAGCAATAACAATAGCAACAATAATAATAATAATAATAATAGTAATAATAATAATGATAATAATAATAATAATAATAATAATAATAATAATAATAATAATAATAATAATAATAATAATAATAGCAATAATGAAAGATGAGCACACACAACAATATTCTTTTACATAAGTGCTCTAAAACATGTGCAAATTAAAGTATAAAACTACACATTAAAATTTATAATACGAGTAATTGTAACTTAAGAGATGTTGCTAGAGAGAGAGAGAGAGAGAGAGAGAGAGAGAGAGAGAGAGAGAGAGAGAGAGAGAGAGAGAGAGAGTTACGAGACTAGCTCACGAGTTATGATTGCATAGAAGTTGCATGTACATTGACACAATCTGGCAGGCCTCATTCTGTTCTCCTCGCGGGGGTTCTGAGGGCAGTGAAAGGGGAAAGGAGAGGGGGGAGGGGGAGTTGTGGTAATGATAGGTATATTGTAGTGGTGAATGTCTCAATTAAGGGAGTGTTTTATCTGGTGAAGCTCTTGCGACACACACACACACACACACACACACACACACACACACACACACACACACACACACACACACACACACACACACACACACACACACACAGATCTTCCTGGTCGCGTCTGTCTGTGTGCCTCCCTCGTTTGTCTCCATAATCACCAATTCGCCTGTGTGCCTGTGTCTGTCTGTCTGTCTGTCTGTTTGTGTGTTTGGATCTCTTGTGGCTTAGCGCAAACTCTTCTGACTGGTGTTGTTTTGTTTCTTTTATTTACTTATTTGTGTGCGTTTTCTTCGTTTAGTGACTTAATTGGTATAGCACCACTGTCTTTTTATTTATTTTATTTCTTTTTTCTGGATTCATTTTAATTACGTGTAGTGTTTCATTTATTATTTTTTCCATTTTTTTGTTGACTTCTTGATGCATTTTATAAGATTTTATGTTGTTTTCTGTGACAATTAATATTTTTCATTCCGTCGAAGTTCAGCAGTGACTTTTCTTGTTTAATTGTTTATTGATTGGACTTTAAACTTTTCGTGGCCTGCCTTGTCTTGTCTCTTGTCTTTTTTTCAGAGTTCATCTTTATTTTTTTTTCTCGGATTTTACCGTAATTAAGAGAGATGGAAGAGAACGATGTCTGCTTTAATGCTTTTATTAATGAGTTGTTTGTTTATTTGTATCGATATCCATTCATAAAAGCAATGGATCTGACTTTATTCACTCATCACCTTTATATATTATTTATTTTTTTCTCTGATCTTTATATTTTTTATACTGACTAATTATTGATCTGCATACTTTTAAAAGCATTACATTTTTTTTTTGCGACTTCATTCATCGTCTGTTTTGTTTTAGTTCAGTTCTGATATACAGTATACATTTTTCTTTTTCATTTCAATTAAAAACATCGGTTGAAAAAAAAATGTTTTGTTTTCATTTTGATTTCCGAGTGCGGGGAAATATTTTATTAAAGTTTTTGGTCTATTTTGTCTCTGTACGTGAGTGCCAGGCAGTGTTGTGTACGTGAGTGTTAGGCAGTGTTGTGTACGTGAGTGTTAGGCAGTGTTGTGTACGTGAGTGTTAGGCAGTGATGGATTAGGTTGAGTGAATGTGAGTACACTGTCTACTAATTTGTGTGTGTGTGTGTGTGTGTGTGTGTGTGTGTAACTATCAGTCGTCCCATCCAGTAATTATGAGGCCTAATTATCTTGTGTATTGAGGTGGATGTTATTATTATTGTTGTTGTTGTTGTTGTTGTTGTTGTTGTTGTTGTTGTTGTTGTTGTTGTTCTTGTGTAAAATACTAATAACAACACTTAATAAAAATTTAGTAAAAAGTAAAGTTGAACAAAGTGAAGACATTTTATACTTTAAAAACAAGAACAGAACGTCAGTATGCAATTTACGCAATAATCATGCATACATACAAAGTATTCTCATACGTACTACATGCATGCTTGCATACATACGTACGAACTTTTCACACAATTACTCCACTCGCCAACACAGATTCAGTCAGTCAGCTAGTCAGTCAGCCAGTCAGCCAGCCAGTCAGTCGCTCAGGCAGTCGTCATTGTGTGAGTCAGCTGGTCATTTTTCATTTCTCCTTTCATTCATTGATTCATTCATTTATCTGTTCATTCATTCATTCATTCATTCATTGGGTCAGTCAGTCATCCAGCCAGTCAGCCAGCCTACCCGCCAGCCAATCAGTGAGTCCAGTCCTCGGTGGTGGCGCTGGGGCTGGGATGGGGTTGGAACTGGGGGCGGTGTGGTGAGAGTTATTGATGGGGATGGACAGCCTCATTACCGTGATGGGCTTGCCTACATTTGTTACCCCTCCCAACCACCTACACCTGCCTCGCCTCAATTACCGCGTTTCCCTTGCTCCACTTCCTCCCCGTGCTCCCTTTAACTCCTACTTCCCTTAATTTCTCCCTCTCTCCCTCCTGCACCCGCCGCCCGCCGCGCCTCTTCCCTCAAGGGCATAAGGAAAAGCATTCATTTAGATCATTTATTCAGCGGGAAACTTTCTTGAGAGCGGCATTAATTTAGCGAGTCTTTTTTTCTTTCATTTTCCTTCCTTTTTTTCTCTCTCTCTTCTTCCTTGCACTCGTTGGCTGGCTGGCTGGCTGACTGGCGCGCTTCTTGGTCCCTAATGAAGCCAGGCTGAGGCGGGGCCGCTAATGGTGTGTACAGGCCCCGCTTGTTACCTAACTTTTCACATCGAAGTTTTGGGACATAAAATTCAGTAGTGTGTTGGTCCAGTTTCCGCCACCATCACCGCCACTGTCACTGCCTCCGCCCTTCCCTCAGCCTCCGTCTTAGTGTCAGCCGTCGTGCACCGTCCCCTGGGAACCCTAATTATTACAACCTCAGATTCCTGGTTAATCTCTTTAGCTGCTCTCTCTCTCTCTCTCTCTCTCTCTCTCTCTCTCTCTCTCTCTCTCTCTCTCTCTCTCTCTCTCTCTCTCTCTCTCTCGTTTTCTGACTTCTAACTGAGTGTAAAATAAAGTGTAAGGGAGTGAGTGGTTTACTTTTTTTTTCTTAATATGTTTCCCTTGCTCGGCGTGTTTTTAAATCCCCTTCATCTCATTAGTGATGTTTTACGCTGTGCTTGGTGGTAGTTTTTTTTTTCTCTCTCTCTCTCTCTCTCTCTCTCTCTCTCTCTCCAGAGGTGAGGAGTGAGGAGATCGGAGAGAGAACTTGCTATCTTTAATTTTTTTTCATTATTACTCGGGATTCGTTCAGATGAGTGAGTGAGTGAGTGAGTGGGGCAGCGTGGTGGCAGTCCTGGGCGCTGGTCGTGTTGTGGTGAAGAAGACGGGTCGTGAATGAACTGACCTGGGTAACTGAGGAGAAGGGAGAGAGAGAGAGAGAGAGGGAAGTATAAGGATGAGTGGAATGAACGTTTAGAAACCATCTCTCTCTCTCTCTCTCTCTCTCTCTCTCTCTCTCTCTCTCTCTCTCTCTCTCTCTCCATGCATTCTTTCAGTTCATCATATTGTTTTAACTACTTTCCTCTCCTTGTCTTCTTTTTCGCCCCTCCCTCTCTTTCTCCCTCCCTCCCACCCTCCCTCTTTAACACTTCCTTTCGTACTGTTTTCCCCTCTTGCTTCCCCCTTCGTCTCAAGTATAAAAGAATGTTAGTTTCTTCCTTCTTCCCTTCTGTCTTCCTCTCCTTGCTTCTCTTCCCTTCCCCTCTCTACCTTCTTGTCTCATTCCGTCTTTTTTTTCTTTTGCTCTCTCTTTCTCTCTCCCAGGTTTCATATTTGCTCCTTTCTAACACATTCCCCTTCCTTGCTTCCACTCTTTTATTCTCTTTTTCTCTCTCTGTACACTTCATCTTTGGTCCCCATATTCCTCTTCCCTCTCTATATATGTATGTGTGTATGTATGTATGTCCTCTCCGTAACAACTTTCCTATTTTTTTCTCTCCTTCTCTTTCGTGCTTCCCTCTTCCCTCCTCCTGCTTTTTTTTTCTTTCTTTCCTTCTCTCTTCTCTCCTCTCGTTTCTTGGTCCCTCATCTCCCCTCTTCTTTCTTTTTTTCTCTCTTGTCTCTTCTTGCTTCTTCCTCTTCCCCCGCTTCTCTCTTCCTGTTTCTTCACCTTCTTTCTCTGTTCCCTTGTTTCTTCTCGCTCTTCTATGTCCCCTACTTTCTCCCTAAGAACCTCCTCCCTCTTGTTCCCTGTTTCCTGTCTTGCTATCTCCCTTACTCTTGCCTTGTTTCTCCCGCTCCTCGTCGCTCTTCCTCGTTCTCCCCCATCCTCAACGTGCATTCCAGTGTGTAGTGTTAGGTGCGCAGAGGAGGACAGGAGCAAAGCAACCCACTTAGGAATGCGTTGGCCGTGGTTGGAAGATGTAAGATAATGGCCAGAAATCGAGTAACATTCTCCACGGATCTCCGCTGTCGCTTGTGTTTTCTGTCAGTCGCAAGTCCTCCCATCTGCTGGCTGTCTTTTTGCATAGGTTGGTAATTGGGGTTTTTAGTGAATTGTTTGAGGTAATTATGAGGGAAGAAGCTAATCGTAAGTGGGAGTTTATGTGTTGTGTTAGTTGATTTGTGGTGATGGTTGTACATATCACACACACACACACACACACACACACACACACACACACACACACCTGTTCCTCATTACCTTACCTGACCTGATTTACCTTAACTTGTCCCATCTTATATTAACTTGCCTCAGTTTATCTCACCTTTCCTTAACTTGCCTGCATTTTTACCTCACATCACCTCACCTTACCTTTTGTACACAACTTTACCCTGCATACATAACCTAGCCTTATCCAACCTTACCTTAACTTATCTTACTTTATTTGACCTAACATAACCTTATCTTATGAGTACCTAATATCTTACCTTGCCATACCTAACCTAACATAACATAACCTAATCTAACCTTACCATACTTTAACTTTAACTTATTACCTTACCAAATCAAACGTAACCTAACCTTACCTGAGTTAACTTTACCTAACCTAACCCATCTTAGCCCTACCTGACGTGATCTCACCTCGCCTCATCTCACCTCACCTCACCTGACCTTGTTTCACCTTACTTAAGCTGCCAGTGGGTCTATAAAGGGATATAGTTTACGAAATAGTCAAGTTTGCCTGATACTGTCCCAAACTACAAGAGTGGGTGACTTTACTTACCTTAGTCTCGTAAGTTTGTATACAAGGAGAGAGCACTCGGAGCGGGTTTGACTTAAGATGTCACGTATCCTTCCTTTGTTTAGGTCTCCTCCTCCTCCGCTTCTCTCTCTCTCTCTCTCTCTCTCTCTCTCTCTCTCTCTCTCTCTCTCTCTCTCTCTCTCTCTCTCTCTCTCTGTATTTATGTATTTAATTATAATGTCAATTGTCTTTCTGTATACTTACCACATTCACATTGGCAGAGAGAGAGAGAGAGAGAGAGAGAGAGAGAGAGAGAGAGAGAGAGAGAGAGAGAGAGAGAGAGAGAGAGAGGGGGGGGGGTTGATTTTCAAGCGCCGATCATCAATTTTTCTCAATCCCTTCCCGTCTGTGGAGTGTCTTGGCGGAGGTGACCTGGGCACGGCTGAGTTGTGTTGCGGTGTGCTGGCCAGGTGAACCCGTCTTGATGACGCCTCGCACCGCTCACCTGGCAAAAGTGTTATGTCTCCCTCTATGTCTGTCTGTGTCTTTGTACGTGCCTGTACGTTGTTTTCCTTCTGTCTTTTTTTGTTTTGTTTTGTTTTGTTGTTCTTGTTGTCATTGTCGTTGTTGTGGTTGATCTTCTTCTTCTTCTTCTTCTTCTTCTTCTTCTTCTCCAAGAGTCTATAATCTCCACTTCACAAGAGAAAAAAATAAATGTCTCTTAAATAAATGTTTCTTAAATGAACATATTCTTCCAGGTGTTTAGCTAAATACTTGTGTACAGAGGAGGAGGGAGTCAGGGAAAATGTTGCCCAGCCCCGCCAAGCCCCGCCCCGTCCCGCCCCGTCCCGCCGCGGCTACGGTACCAATCCCCTTCTCTCACCATCAATATTTAGCGTAATTTCCAGGGTTTTCCAGGTGTTTTCAGGTGTTTCTAGACTCGGGTATATAGCAGGAGGTGAAGGAAGAGGATGTGAAGCGGAGAGGAGGAGTATGAAGAGGAGGGGAGAGGAGAAAAGGGTGCTGGGGAGACGAGGGGAAAAAAAGAACACTTCGGCCCAAAGTCGACATTGTTTTCTTTTTTTTCTTTTTAGCGGAGTTAGCATTGTTTTGATATTTAATTTATTAATACAAAAAAATATAGCATGTTAAAATATAAAACAAGGTCTGCTGTAGCTGTGTTTTTGTTTGTGGGTAAAATACATTTTCGGCATCGTATTGATTTTAACTTTTTTGTTGTTAGATCGCCTAGGATTGTTTTAGTATTTGATTTAACACTTAAAAAATATAAGAAACGTGTCCCGAGTAATAACATCCAGTACAGTATGTTTAATTTTAAAATACGTCCAACGCCGAATATGAAAACTTAATTTCATTATTCGGAGAGGAATTTGTTTTCTTTATTTAGCTGAAAAGTAAAAAAAAAATGTATTCAGGATATTCAATATAATCTAGTCAGGCTGTGTTTTCTTTCACGATGTTATGAGTTTTTTGTGGAGCCGTTCGTAAAAATTACACATCGTTTATCGGAGATTTCGTTATTATTATTGGGTTCGGAAATCTTATATTTTGAGTATTACTTAAAATATGAGGCGAGTCGGAAAATATTGTGCATTCTAGTGAGGGCGTCTTCTTCTTGCGATTTTCAAAATGAATTACGTAACGTAAATATACGGGCCGAGCCGAACACTCTCCCTGCCTCCTTCCCTCTCCGTACATCAATATTTAGCTAAACTTCAGAGTGCTTCCAGACTTAGACGAGAAGGAGAATTAATTAACCTCAAAGATATTTACATAACCCCGAAATGCCTCCAATAAACGTGACGTCATCAGAGCCAGACCAAAGCCTTCCCTCCTGGCTGCCCGCGTCTCTTCCTCGACATTTCTCTCAATTTCCAGGGTTTTGCGGACATTTCCAGGCATGTTGCAGTGGTAGTAGTATTAGTAGTAGTAGCAGTAGAAGGAGGAGGAAATGAGGAATGGAGGAGGTGGAGGAGGAAGAGAAGGAAATGAGGAATAGAGGGGGTGGAAGGATTGGAGAGAGAGAGAGAGAGAGAGAGAGAGAGAGAGAGAGAGAGAGAGAGGTTGGTACGGGCGCCGCATTTTGGTGACCGTCCTGGCCACTTGAAGCAAGATGTACATGCGTGTTGTAAAGGTCCGATCATTTTGTCTCCAGTGCGCATCGTGACAAAATTAAATGTTTAATTGTTACGTTCGTTCACTTGATGAGAGACAAGAAAAAAATATTGCCGAGGAAGACTCAATCGGACTCCTCTTCCTCCTCCTCCTCCTCCAGGGAGGAGGAGGAGGAGGAGGAGGAGGGGGATTAGTGGGAGGAAGAGGGAGGGGGTTAGGGAAGGCTAGAGAGGGAGGAGGGAGAGAAGGTTTGTGGGGGAAGAGAGAGAGAGAGAGAGAGAGAGAGAGAGAGAGAGAGAGAGAGAGAGAGAGAGAGAGAGAGACCGACCGACCCACCCACCCACCCACCCACCAACACCACCATCACAACCACCACCACCATCACAACCACCACCACCACCAGCACCACCACCACCACCACCACCACCACCACCACCTCCATCACAGACGTAAATGAGGTGGCAATGACTGTTAATGCAAGCTAGTTTGTATGATAAGCACTTGCCTCGCAGTACACCTCGCCCTTACACAGCCCAGCAGACCCTTCATTGGCAGGTCCAAGGGAGGAGGTGGGACAGACAAACACAGGGGGCTGAAGTGCTGGACAATTCTGAGTCTGGTGATGCATGGCTGTTGAAGTGAGGGAAGTGAGGAAGCTTGCTCTCTCTCTCTCTCTCTCTCTCTCTCTCTCTCTCTCTCTCTCTCTCTCTCTCTCTCTCTCTCTCTCTCTCTGTGGGTGTCTGGCCTAACGCATTGCTTCCTCTTTCCTCTCGGGTTATCGGAGCAGCTCAATGTAATGTGATATTAACGATAATGTGTCCCTTTTCCCCGCTGCCCATCGAGTACTGTGTGTGTGTGTGTGTGTGTGTGTGTGTGTGTGTGTGTTTGTGTGTGTTTGTGTGTTGGGAGGTGATTCTGTGTGTGTGTGTGTGTGTGTGTGGAGGGAAAGAAAGGTAGGGAGGAAAGGAGAGAAGAAAGGATTGAAGAGATGGAAGGAAGGAAGGAAGGAAGGAAGAAAGGAAGGAAGGAAGGAAGAAGGAAGGAAATTAAAAAAAAAAAGAAATTTGAGGAAGAGAATGCATGAATAAATGAATGAATGGAAGAATGAATAAGAGAATGAATGAACAAACGAACGAACGAGGGAAGGAGAGAAGGAAGAAAAAAAAACACAATTCTTTTATTACAATTCTGCCATGTCTAACAACAACAACAACAACAACAACAACAACAACAAAACCGAACGAATAAATCAAAACTTGTAGAAAATTAACAGATTCTTCCCTATACCCCCCAAGTCTTCTTCCTGCACCCCCTTACCCTCAGACCCCTCCCCCCTTCCCTTCAGCCACACCTGTAATTTACCTGTCCTTGTACAAATTGATTAAGTTATTGTAATTCAGTCTCGTTTTGCATATCTATTCTCTCTCTCTCTCTCTCTCTCTCTCTCTCTCTCTCTCTCTCTCTCTCTCTCTCTTATGTAAATCGTTCTTTTCTTTCTTTATTTGCTTTTTCTTCCGTTTATCCATGTGTTGTTATTATTTATTCTCGTTTCCTTCTATTCCACGTTTTCTATAAGTTATTTTGGGGGGTAACTATTTCCTGCTTATTTTCGTGTCTGTGTCTGTCTGTCTGTCTTTCTGTATGTATGTATGGCTGTATATATCTTCTATGGTTATCTATATGGTTGGAAATTGTAATTTTTTCCTCTTTTTATTTTCCCTATTCATGTTTATTTATTGGTCAGGAAAATTTTGGGGGATAAGTTTGAAAAATTTTGTATATATTCTTTTCTCCTTTATTTTCTTTTGTTTGTTGCTTTTTTATTTTTTTATATTCGTATTATCACTGTCTGTAAGTTTCCTTTATCGCTTTCCTTGGTGTTTGTAATAATAGTAATAATAATAGACTAGTTTAGGCTAGGCTAGGTTAGGCTACGTTAGGTGAAGCTACGTTAGGTAAGGTTAGGTTGGGTTAACTTTAGTAAATATATGTCAGGTTTATGTAAGAGAGAACTAAGGAAAACAGAGAGAGAGAGAGAGAGAGAGAGAGAGAGAGAGAGAGAGAGAGAGAGAGAGAGAGAGAGAGAGAGAGAGAGAGAGAGAGAGAGAGAGAGAGAGATCCATTACCCATTACCCTGATAGATTCTCTCTCTCTCTCTCTCTCTCTCTCTCTCTCTCTCTCTCTCTCTCTCTCTCTCTCTCTCTCTCTCTCTCTCTCTCGTATATATGTTTTCTTTGTCTCTTTACGTCTGTTATTATTATTATTTCTTTATTTTGTTTAATTTTTTGGTAAGATTTAAGTGCCATTGATAGTAGTAGTAGCAGTAGTAGTAGTAGTAGTAGTAGTAATAGTAGTAACAACACACACACACACACACACACACACACACACACACACACACACCTCAAACAGCCCCTTTAAAAAAAAAACACCATTTTCAAGTTGCAAAACTCTCATGGACTTCGGCGCGTAAAGAAGGAAATGGGATGTTTTAAAGGGGCGGGATAGGTGTGGGCGCGTATGGGAGAGAGAGAGAGAGAGAGAGAGAGAGAGAGAGAGAGAGAGAGAGAGAGAGAGAGAGAGAGAGAGAGAGAGAGAGATTTAATGCTTTTATTCACAAAAAATACAATATAATTTGTGAAAAAGAGTGTTGGTCCCTGATGGACAGTCTTATCAGGATGATGTTTGATTACATAAATAAATTAAATGTAAAATCACAGCCTTTGTAGGCACTAGTTTTATTTGAGGCACCATTCGTTACTGCACTATCACAAACGTGCTTGTCTCATTTCATTGCACAAAATTTCGGGTATTCCCTTAATGTTTGTGGCAGAATCGCAATAAAGTGTTTTGCCAGTTCGGATAGTGTAGGTGAAGGAGTGGGGCAGTGTTTTCTGAGGTGTGAGGGACGAGCACAGTCCCTCAGGTAGTGTTCAAGACTGTGTCCCTCCGACGCACCGCACAGTCGGCATCGTGTCTCCTCCTCCGATGTCGCGAAGCCGAGTTGCCACGGGTAAGGGTACCCGAGACGTATCCTGCATGTCACCACCTCACACAGGCGGCTCGGGAAGTTTCGGGCTGGGGGCGGGCAGCCTGCTGCGGCAACTTGGCGGAACCATCTGACACTCGCTCCCCTGGTCGTGTTCCTGCTGTCGCTGCCTCTCTGCGTGGGCTTTCACTGCTCCTCTCAGCTGATTCAACGTCCTGGAGCTGACTGTAGCCACCGTTGTGTCAGTGGCTGCCCGTTTGGCGAGGGCGTCCGCTTCTTCATTTCCTGAGATTGCCACGTGGGATGGTAATGGTATCCACGTGAGAGTGACACTTCTGGCCGCATTGTGGATGGCTCTTGCTGTTTTCGAGATGGCTCGGGTTTGTGTGATGTTTTCTCCATCCTGCTTGTTGATCGCTGCAATGGCAGTCATGGAGTCAGTGGCAATAAGTACATTGCTGCAGTGGTAGGTGTAGGCGTGTTCAAGTGCCATTACTATCGCAGCTAATTCAGTTTGTGTGGAGGAGAAGTCAGTTGTTCGAGCAGAGGCGGTGGTGATGATGGCGGAGACTGCCGCGCGCCCATTGTCGGTCTTGCATACATACGCCGCCCCAGACCGCCCTGTCA
Source organism: Scylla paramamosain (assembly GCF_035594125.1). Taxonomy (NCBI): domain Eukaryota; kingdom Metazoa; phylum Arthropoda; class Malacostraca; order Decapoda; family Portunidae; genus Scylla; species Scylla paramamosain. Next base: position 1,264,163 of record NW_026973679.1, on the reverse strand, counting down.
TCGGATCAGTGGAGCCGTCGGTGAAATATGTAGCAGTGTGTGCCCTCTGGGCGGCGCTTATGGTATGGAGCCCTTCTTGCTGCAGTTCTGCCATTGCACACAGGATTTTCTTTTTCCGTGGTGGGCTGATGATGGTGGTGATGCATGGCGCTTCCCACGGGGGTGCAGTTTGAGCCTCGGTAGGGGCGGCAGCGGTCATTAATGTCCCCCAGGTGACCCCAGAGCTGTCGAGGGCTTCCACCGCTCGTTTAAACCAGAGAGAGAGAGAGAGAGAGAGAGAGAGAGAGAGAGAGAGAGAGGCAGGCTTATTGTTTACTGTACCAGAGATTTTCTTTCTTTCCTGTATAATTTTTCCTCTTCTCAACTTTTTTCAGTCTTATTTTTCTCTTTTTTTTCTATTTTATGGGTGAGGCAACAGCTACCACCACCACCACCACCACCACCAGCATACTGCAGCACTTGAGTCGCCCTGTTCAGTCTCAGAGTTGTATTCCAATAGGCTTTGCTCTCCCACCACGACCATTTTCCAAGGTCACAGACATGATTTGGCGGGTTCCCTCGACTGTTTCACCAGTTATAATATAAAAATGTCGTTAATCAGTCACTAGAACCGTAAAAATATCCTTAAATACTCGTGTAAGCTCAGAGGCGTTTTTTTTTTCACTCTCATTAGTAGTGAAGATGTGGCAAAAAGCTTCTCAAGATGATCCTTAGAATCTTGACAGCCAAACACGCGTTGCTGCCGAGTGTTTACTGCGTTGCTGCCGAGTGTTTACGAGTCGTGTTAGCGAAGCGACACACACACACACACACACACACACACACACACACACACACACACAGGAAAGGAAGGCTCGTGGTGGTGGTGGTGATGGTGGTGGTCCTTCCTTATCACCAGAGCAGAGCAGGGGAGAAGAAAAAGAAAACAAACAAACAAACAAACTAACTAACTAAATTAAAGTCTCTCTCTCTCTCTCTCTCTCTCTCTCTCTCTCTCTCTCTCTCTCTCTCTCTCTCTCTCTCTCTCTCTGGGTTTTAGTTAGTAAGTATTGTATTAAGGTTTTTTTTTTTTTTGTGTGTGTGTAAGTCACTGAGACAGACCATGACAAAAATAGATTCTCTCTCTCTCTCTCTCTCTCTCTCTCTCTCTCTCTCTCTCTCTCTCTCTCTCTCTCTCTCTCTCTCTCTCTCTCTCTCTCTCTCTCTCTCTCTCTGTGCCATCACCACTTACCTCTCTCATCTTGATAAATCTCATAATTACAGCACACAGTCATCAACCCTTTCACACCATAAATATACGTACATAGAATCACACACAGACACACACACACACACACACACACACACACACACACACACACACACACACACACACACACACACACACACACACACACACACACACACACACACGAAGACGCGGGAAGGAAAGAAGGAAGGAAAGAAAATGAGCGTAGAAGGAGAGAGAGAGAGAGAGAGAGAGAGAGAGAGAGAGAGAGAGAGAGAGAGAGAGAGAGAGAGAGAGTAGGGCGGGGTGGACAGGTAAACCTCTCCATCTGTAAGGAAAATGGAGGAAAAGGAGAGAGAAATAGAGAAAAGGGAAGAAAGAGAAAGGGAAAGAGGAAACGAGGAAAAGATAAGGGAGAAAGGGAGGAAATGGAGG
>NW_026973679.1:1212500-1247500 GCF_035594125.1 Scylla paramamosain | reverse complement strand
TGATTATATGAAATGGAAGAAAAAGAAAACGGTACTTTTTTATATCAAAATTTTTTTTTCACTACTACTACTACTACTACTACTACTACTACTACTACTACTACTACTACTACTACTACTACTACTACTACTACTACTACTACTTTTACTGCTACTATTATCACACCTGGCCTAATTAGCAGGAAATTTATGTAAATTAGCAATGCGGTATTCAAGTGTTGGAAGGAGGAGGAGGAGGAGAGAGGGAGAGAACAATATGTACCATTCTCTCTCTCTCTCTCTCTCTCTCTCTCTCTCTCTCTCTCTCTCTCTCTCTCTCTCTCTCTCTCTCTCTCTCTCTCTCTCTCGTACGTACATAGAAACACACACACACACACACACACACACACACACACACACACACACACACACACACACACACACACACACACACACACATGTGAAAAAGGAAGAGGAAAGAATAATCAATAAGAAGAAGGAAGGGAAGAAAGAGGAGGAGGTCTAACAAGAGGAAGAGAAGGGAAGGAAGGAAGGAAGAAGAGGACATGAGTTGTACCGAGGCGCCCTTTGTGTGACTGCCTCGGTGCTGAGGATGCGGGGCTGGGACTGGTGAAGGGGCGGGTCTCGTGGTGTGTTAGGGGGGGTAATGGGGGGCCATATAGTTGTGTTGTGGTGTGGTGGTGTGACGGCAGGCACCGTGGTGGCGGTGTTGTGTTATGAGTGTGGTGCAGGCAGAGTGTGAGGGTGCGGGGTTGGCGTGGAGCGCGGCGCCCTTCCTGGAATGGTGACGTCCCGCGTCTGGCGGGCGGCGGACACAGTGACGGTGCGCGGCATGTTCGAGGGGCGGCGGCGGCCCCCCTAGGAGAGCTCCAGGGCGGCAAGAAGAATGGCGGGGGCTGTCCCGCACCAGGAGCGTCCTGCTGCCCAGCCCCGTGGTGTGGGGCAGGACGCGCCGCAGGCCTTCTCCCTGACGCTGCTGCACAACGGCGGCGGCAAAGTGCTGCTGGATGGCTACGACGGAGGCGGCGGCGGCGGCGGCAGGGGGGCGCGGCGGTGGGGCGGCTGCTAGGGCCACCCTGGCCAATGGGGAGCGCTCCTCAGACTCCCAGGACTCCGGGGCCATTTCGGGCACCACGTCAGGCAAGGAGGCCAGCCCGGGCTGCGAGGAGAGCTCGGGCTCCGAGCAGAGCAGCGCGCCGCCCCACGAGGACCCCCGCCACGAGGAGGACCAGTCCAGCCCCGCCTCAGCCCGCTCCTGCGCGGCCCTGCCCCACTCCCCGCACCACGCCCTGCTCAACGGGGGGAGGCGCCATGACGCGCTGGACGATGCGCTGCGCCCCCTCACTCTCTACGGGCAGGAGACGGGCGGCGGCGACTTGGGCAGGGTGCGGGCGGCACACGAGGCCAACATGAGCATGCTGGCGTACCTGGAGGCGCTGTTCACGGGCGCCAAGCTGGAGGAGGCGCGCCTGGAGGGCAGCAGGGAGGAGCCGCGGAGCCGTCAGTCCCGCTCCCCGGCGCCCCGCAGCCTGCACAGCCCCGAGACAGGATACAAGACCCTGCCCGCATCTTGCTCAGAGCACGCCCTGCGCGGCCTGGCGGGCGGCCTCAGCACGCCCGCACGGCCACAGATGCTGCGCACCATCGAGACGCGCCTGCAGCTGGCGCGGCCCTGCGAGGGCGGCGGGGCGGAGCGGGGCAAGCTGTACCAATGTAACAGCAGCAGCAGCGCCGGCAGCCTCACCCACCTGGCGGGAGGCGGCAGCCCCGCCACCAACGGCGCCTCCACGACCCGTAGGTTCCTGTCGCCCTCCCGCAAGGAGGCACCCGTCACGCTGGCGACCGTCACTAGCGCGGGGGGTGGCGCCCCGAAGAGGCCAGACGGGCTGCCGGCGCACTCCGCGGGGCACAACAGCAGCCAGCACTCGCTGCCCCACAAATACCGCAGCCGCTCCGCCTTCAGCTCCCCTGCGGTGTCCCGGCAGCGCGGCCCAGACCCCGGCGGCTCCCTCACCTCGCCCCTCGGGCACCGCCCAGCGCCGCTTCTCCAGCCTGGAGCTGCGGGCACACAGCGCACGGGTTCCCCAGCGCGGGCGTAGCGCTGAGCCCTCCGTCGCCTGCACAGGGCGCCCAGGCCTTCCACCATAAGATGCAGCTCTTTGACATCATGGAGACCCAGGCCCGCTTCTCCCAGGTAGCGCGCGGGGGCTGTGTGTGTGTGTGTGTGTGTGTGTGTGTGTGTGTGTGTGTGTGGAGGGGGACTGGCCGGGGGCGGCGACCCCTCTGTACAGTGCAGCACGCATTATTGTGTTACCTCACCACTCTCTTCACCCAGCCCCCCACCACGCCCCCCACCACACTCCCTCACCCTCCCCACTCCTTCACTCTCCCTTGTGTAGCACGAGCATGGTCACACACACACACACACACACACACACACACACACACACTTTCTCTTTTATTAAGACTTGCAATACACCGCCTCGCCCACTCCCTCTCTCCCTCTCTCTCTCTCTCTCCCTCTCTCTCTCTCCCTCTCACTTTGTGTTGAGCTGCCTCTGGAACGTGTCGCTTGAGCGGAAAAAGAAAAGAGAAAATGGAAGAGAGAAAAAAAGTGATTTTCGTACATTTTCAATATAATTTTTTCGTGTTTTTAGGGCAAAACAATTAAACCAAAACTCAGAAATGAAGAATTGTCTCTCCGCTAAAAAACGCGCATACCAAAAGCCAGAAATAACTCCAAACGAAAGAGACAAGACCGATCACGAGCAGTTGCGACGCCATACTGAAAAACATTGAAGTCTCCAATGCTGAAATATTGTTAATCTGTCACAACAATCTTAAAAACACCCTTAAAAAAACCTTTGGAATATCATCTAGGGTGTTTGGAATGTAGAAATGTTGTTTGGGTGTGTTTGGGAGTGTTTTTATGATTATTTTTATTATATATTTATTTTTTTGTGCTTTAAATTCCAATAACTTCAAATAGAGCCTTTTAAAGAGTGCTTCTCCCTTTAGGAATGTTGGAAATGTTGTTAATCTGTCACTACAACCTTAAAATCCCCCTTGAAAACCACAGTAACTTCAACTACAACCTTTTAAATACAGGTAGCAGGGTTCTTAAGGATGTTTCTCATGTCAGTAATGCAGAAATGTTGTTAATCTGTCACTAGAACCTTAAAAACACCCTTGAAAACCACAGAAATACAGCCTTTTAAATACAGTTAGCAGGGTTCTCAAAGAGTGTTTCTCCTGTTAGTAATGCAGAAATATTGTTAATCTGTCTCTAGAATCTTAAAACACCCATAAAAAGCCCTTGTAACTTCAACTAGGGCCTTTGGAAAGTAGAAATGTTGTTAATCTAACACTAGAACTTTAAAAACATCCTTGAAATCCCACGTCACTTCAACCACAGTAAACAAACAAACAAAGAAAATTTATTATTATTCTTTTTATTTACTTGTTTGTTTGTTTATTTATTTTGTTTGAGAGGAAAAAAAAAAAAAAAAAAAATATATATATATATATATATATATATATATATATATATATATATATATATATATATATATATATATATATATATATTATATATATATATATATTATTTCATTATTTTGTAGTAATAGTAGTAGTAGTAGTAGTAGTAGTAGTAGTAGTAGTAGTAGTAGTAGTAGCATATTTTCATTGCATTTTATTGTTGTTGTTGTTGTTGTTGTTGTTGTTGTTGTTGTTGTTATGTGTGTGTGTGTGTGTGTGTGTGTGTGTGTGTGTTTCCATTGTATACATACCATAATACATTAATATTTTTATAGTGAAAATACAAAAAATATTACTATTATTATTAGTATTATTATTATTATTATTATTATTATTATTATTATTATTATCATTATATTATTATTATTATTATCATTATTATTATCATTATTATCATTATTATTATTGTCATTATTATTATTATTATTATTATTATTATTATTATTATTATTATTATTATTATCATTATTGTTACTATTGTTATTACTATTATTATTAGGTAGGTGAGAGGTGAATCAATAATGTACTATATGTACCATTCTCTCTCTCTCTCTCTCTCTCTCTCTCTCTCTCTCTCTCTCTCTCTCTCTCTCTCTCTCTCTCTCTCTCTCTCTCTCTCTCTCTGACTGTCTTCAGCCTCTCTCTCGCTATCACAAGCACATGCACAAGACTTTCTTCTTTCTCTCACTCCTATTCTGTCCACCTTTCTAATGCAAGAGTTAACCAGTATTCTCAATCAATCACCACTATTCTGTCCTCCTCTCAATTGCAAGAGTTAACTATCTGCCTCTCGTTGCCATTGATCAGTGACTCTCCTACGTAAAATTAATAAATAAAATAATTTTATATATAAAATGAATGACCAATTAAATTAAAGAACGAAAGTTTTGTAAGCCTAATTTAGCCTAATCTAGCCTAGCCTAACTTAACTGAACCCAGTGTATCTGTCAGATGAAAATGCTAATGTCACTTCAATATTATTCTCAAGAAACTGTAAACTTTTTAATCAATTTCCTATTTTTGTAACTTGCTTTACTTTCTATCTTGTTTGTTTTCGTAATGATTTATTTCCCAGGCAAAAGTTTCAAATATTTTTGATCATAAAGAAAAGAAACACACAAATATATGTCAATTAATAAGGAATTTGTTTAATTTATTTATTTTTATCTCTTGAGAGAGAGAGAGAGAGAGAGAGAGAGAGAGAGAGAGAGAGAGAGAGAGAGAGAGAGAGAGAGAGAGAGAGAGAGAGAGACCAAATGAAATATAATAGAGAACAAATTATGAGGGAAAAAGTAGAAAATAGAAACGAATAAATAAATACATAATGTAATATAATACAGAACAAATTAGGATGAAAAAAAATAAATGAAGGGCAGAGTGACAATATACAGAGCGTGGTGCAGAGCGTACATTAACCTGTGGCAGACCAAGTTGTATAAATAATTTAATGCCGTCTTTAAAACGGTCTGATCCAATAAATACACGAGTCATGGGTGAAAAATGCAGGTTTCCTGTGTCCCTTGCACGTGCCAGCGATCAGCTGTAATGTTTGTTTACGTCATCACCTGACTGACAGGCCGTGAGGAGGGAAACACTGGGAGAGATAAACATATTATATAGATAGTGAAAGAGAAGACACAAGGAACACAGTAATGAAGAGAAACATGAAGGAAGCGCCGCTGAATGAACTAATCTTCCCTACAAGAAGCTGAACTTGAGAAGCAAGGACTGGATGGCCAAACTGGTCACAAGAAAAGAGGATTGTGTCTTTTCCAGGCATCCGTCTATCAGGACATAAGGACGCAAGGGAAGCTGTCAGAGTAAGTAGTACTCTTACAGACACATGTCTCAATCTCTTTTTTTTTTCGGTATTGTTATACCAGGGGTATGGGTGCGGGTGGCAGCACTGTGGAGGTGGCAGACTGGGAGAGGCGGGAACAGGGAGAGAGGGGAGACGCGTGGCCAGAGAGGAGGCCAGCGTGTGCCTGCCTGTTTTGGAAGTGTTTCCCTGCCTGTTGAGTGCCTGTCGTGCCCTGGGAGGCTTGTGGTGCCCCTATAAACTTGTAAAGCAGTGTACTTGCAGAGGATTTGTCGATAAACCTAGGAAATAGTGCCCGTGTTTTCCCTTGTGCCCCGGCTGTGCCCCGGCCTCGTGTGTGTGTGTGTGTGTGTGTTGTTGTCCCGGCGTTTATAGTGTGACTTATTTGAGGCCCCGCTGCTCTAGTTTCTTGACCTGTGCCCGTGTGGATAACACGCCCGCCCCGAGTGAGGGGTGGGCACAACAGTATTATTAGAAACATGAACCGTCTAACAGCCACGAAAAAGAAATTAAATTTTTCGTATGGAGAAGCAAAAATCACAGGAATTTGGCTTTCTAAACTAACCTAATTCACTCACCCTTCTCTCTCTCTCTCTCTCTCTCTCTCTCTCTCTCTCTCTCTCTCTCTCTCTCTCTCTCTCTCTCTCTCTCTCTCTCTCTCTCTCTCTCTCTCTCTCTCTCTCTCTCTCTCTCTGTCAAATGTGCAGGTATGGCAGTCCATGGAAGTAATGTTTGGCAGAGCAAAGGACTGACTTGTGTTCCTTGTTGATAACAAACAAACATGAGCAGGCAGGGTGTAGTAATGTTTTGATGCTACACTGATGCATTGACAAATAATAATCATAAATGGTTTATTAATAATCCAGTTAGGACTAAATTTATATTGTACTGAATAAAAAATAAAATGTGATAAATATACGCTTAAAATTAGGATCTTATTAACTAAGGTGGTATTACAGGAGGAGGAGGAGGAGGAGGAGAAAGTTTTGTATTGCTGTACAGGAGGAGGAAGAGATTTTGTGTTGCTGGCAAGAGGAAGAGATTTTGTGTTGCTGGGAAGGGGAAGAAGAAATTTTGGGCAGTGATGGAGAATGTGGGTCCCTCCTGGCTGGGTCCTGCATCCTGGTGGTATGAGTTGCCAGCGCTGCATCTCTTCTACATTGCTGCCATGCCAGGTGAGTGAGGCAGCCTGGCATATATAGCACAGTGGAATGTTATTATGGGCAGCTAATGTATGTGCACAGGAAAAATAAATGCTGGATTCTTTAAAAAATCAGTTTATCTGTATTTTACTGGAGAAAGGCCAAGCATAAGTTAAAAGTAATGTGTGGGATCCAAGGAATTAGTAATGTTTTCTTTGAAAGCTACTTGGATGAATTTCAATGGAGAAAAAGGTTCTGATAAACTGGAATGGCTGCCTTCACCATTCTTTTACTTGTCAATCAGTGATAGGTGTCTGACTCCTTAAATATCACAGCCACACATGATGCCTGTCTCATGACACAAAAGTAGTACAGTTGAACACCACACTATAACCACTTGGGTTAACTCGGAAGGTTCACCCATGTGGATGCTCCATAACAAGTCACTCGAACTGCCATGCATCAATGGCTTGCCTTACCTTACCTTACCTTACTGCAGTGTCTTATCCTCCAGTACATTAGTAACTATGGACCTCTACTCGTGTCTGTCTTATGTAGCTTGTATCATCTGCACTGCTGTCATCCTTGCACTTGTCAGCTTCACCAAACTTTCCATGTATATCTCCCCTGGTCTTTTTCTTCTACTCCCCTCTATCATTCTCCTCGGAACAGCATGACTGTGTATGAAGTGTTTATTGACTGGTGACAGCAAGGTATGTGGCATCAACCCTTACTCTTGTAAAACTGAGCCTGGCCAGTTGCAGAACACAGTATGATAGTTTGATGCCATTTTCATGAGTAAATTTTAATTTTAAATGAAGTCTGACGGTATATTTCAACTTCCAAACCTAACCATGAAGTTTTGTCTCCCTGCACCCCTGAACAGTCTCACCAGCTGCCTTGCTTCACTCCCCTGGCCATGTGAAACAGGCAGGCCAGCAGCTGTCATGAGCCAGTCACAGTGTACACTATCACAGTGCATAGTATCTGCCCAGTCCAGTATTTCCATTCCTTGCATTAATGTATTTTATTTTATTTATTTATTTATTTTATGTAAGAGAGACACAGGCCAAGGGGAATAAATAGTGAAAAAAAGACCACTGAGGTGCCAGTCTCAAAAGAAAGGTCAGAATGAGAGGATAAATGTTTTAAAACCTTTGTCTTGAAAGAGTTCAATTCATAGGAAGGAGGAAATACAGAAGCAGACAGGGAGTTCCAGTGTATGCCATGAATAGATCCCCTTTTGTGTGTGTGTGTGTGTGTGTGTGTGTGTGTGTGTGTGTGTGTGTGTGTGTGTGTGTTTTATGTAGGAGGGACACTGGCCAAGGGCAACAAAAATCCAATAAAAGAAAAATGGCCACTGAAATGCCAGTCCCATAAAAGGGTCCAAAGCGGTAGTCAAAAATTGAAGGACAAGTGTCTTGAAACCTTGTGTGTGTGTGTGTGTGTGTGTGTGTGTGTGTGTGTGTGTGTGTGTGTGTGTGTGTGTGTGTGTGTGTGTGTGTTTATGTAGTTGTATTTATCTAGTTGTAATGTATGGGAGGGGACCTATACTTGTGGTGTCCTGTCTTTGCATCTCATGGTGTTTAACCCTTAAAAAGATTGATGTATTCTCTGTACTTTCCCATCCCATTCTATGGACTGGATGGGAAAGCTGTTCATTTTCATATTCCTTGTGTAACTATCTTTTTTTATCTTCCTTCCATGTCCTCTTGTATCTCTCATGTCCCACTGTATTAGGTCTTCTCAGGGAAGTGGGTGGCGCAGGGGGTGACGTGTATGTGGAGGGGAAGGAAGGTGAGGCATGGAGACACTGTGTGTGTTGTGATGGGAAGTGACATAGAGAGACTACGTTTGTTATGACAGGAAGTGAGGCATGACATTTAAACACTGTTTGTTATGACAGGGAATGAGGCTTGGAAACTTCCTTCTCACCCTGCTCTCTCTCTCACAGACCACTTCTCACCCTGCTCTCCCTCTCACAGACCACTTCTCACCTGCTCTCCCTCTCACAGACCACTTCTCACCCTGCTCTCCCTCTCATAGACCACTTCTCATTCTACTCACCCTCTCATAGACCACTTCTCACCCTGCTCTCCCTCTCACAGACCACTTCTCACCCTGCTCTCCTTCTCACAGACCACTTCTCACCCTGCTCTCCTTCTCACAGACCATATCCCTCTTACCCTGCTCTCTCTGTCTGTCTCTTTCCCTCACAGGCCACAGTCTGCTGAAGCTGTGCAAGGCTCAGCCAGACCAGCGGTGGGTTGGGGCAGCTGGCATGGACAGTCGCAAGTATCGCATCTGTGGGGAGGCTGGTGCTGAGCTGACCATTCCTGTCCCTACAGGCACCACCGTCTGGCTCGAGCAGCACCAGAAATTGCTGGGTGAGGATGCCACTCTCACCTTTTTCCTGATGGCACTCTCACCCTTTTCCTTTTTCACCCTGTCTTTATTTTCTCTTTGATCTCTTGTTAGGAGAATTTTTTTTATTGACAGGAAAGAATTGGCTCTGAAATAGACTGGTGGATGAATGGAATGGACTCAGTAATCAGTTGTTAGTGTATATATGTGTGTGTGTGTGTAGGATGGTTAAGCTGTAATCAGTAGAAATATTTCCCTAAGTTAAGATGTGATTTTTATCTTTTCTTCCTTTATTCATTTATTTATTTATTTTTATTTTTTTCAAGTGAGATAAACTGTGCAGGAGACAGGGTGTTGGTGGCTTGAGGTGGGCAGGGCAGCAACCCCAGCAACCAGTACAATGGGCAGAAGGGACAGGTGGGTACTGGTGGGGCATCAGGAACACTGGCACTTCCTTGGCTTATTCATTTATTGATTGATTTGTTTTTTATGTAAGTGGGTCACTGGCCAACAGCAAGAAAAGGTTAAAAAAGAAAAAAAGGCTCACTAGAATGCCAGTCCCTAAAGAGAGGTCAAAAAGGATCATCAATAATTGGAGGACAAGTGTCTTGAAATGGAAACCCCCTCTCATACTTGTGAAATGTACAGTGTGCATGGACATATAAGGCACCTGTGCAAAGTTAGCAGCTGTGGAGGTGAGAAAAACTATGTACAAACCTGCTGGCTTCTTGCACTACCCCTTTTGATGATGTGTTCTCATGTTCCTATGTTCCCGCATCCACAGGGACACATTGTGAAGCTGGAACTGAAGCTGTTGGCCGATGTGGGTCTGGTGGGCTTCCCTAATGCTGGCAAGTCCACACTGCTGTGGGCCATCTCCAGGGCCAGACCCAAGGTGGCCAGCTACCCCTGTGAGTGTTCTTCACCTCTCTCTCCTTGTTCACATCATCTCCACTTCACTCTGCCTCATGTTTGCTTGATTTTTTGACTGTACTGCTCATTGCCTTTACTTTATACTGTTTTATGTATTCTCACTATATGTACTCTCTCTCTCTCTCTCTCTCTCTCTCTCTCTCTCTCTCTCTCTCTCTCTCTCTCTCTCTCTCTCTCTCTCTCTCTCTCTCTCTCTCTCTCTCTCTCTCTCTCTCTCTCTCTCTCTCTGTCCATGAAATATGTTTGTCTGTCTGTCACCACACTTCAGGGCAGAAGTATTGCCATAGTTCACACAATTCATCATTTTCATCTCCTGCCTGTGAGTCACAGCCTGCTCAAGGAAACATAGAACCATTCCCAAGACTAGGACAACTATGAATATTCTTCATGCCTCTACTTTGCTAATCTGTCTTGGGCTCATGAAAGTTATGTAGAAGGTACTCTTTTAGGTACAAGTCATTGCTTCAGAAACATCATTAGTGCCATGTAATAAAACTGAAGACAGGAATTAATGACAGGAGAAGCATATAAAAAAATAATTCAATGAAATATATTATTATTATTATTATTAGTAGTAGTAGTAGTAGTAGTAGTAGTAGTACATTTTATTTTATTTTATGAATTTAATTTTATTTAGATTGATTATTATTATTATTGTTATCATCATTATTATTATTATTATTACATATTATTTCTCCTTATCAGCATAGATAATATTGTGAGATGGAGGCAGTTGGCCAAGTGAATAAGTAAGTTTGGATAACCTGACTCAAGGTTTGTTATGTTCACTTTAAGACAAGAACATCATCCATTGCATAACTCAGGTCAAGGGCAAAAGGAGTCAAGTGCTTGTAAACTTTACCTTAATATAATGAACAATTTATAGCAAACAAAGCTGCCTATTGAAAAATGAAAGGATAGACAGGCCAGCAGATGTTACATCACGGCAGTCTGACAAACAGATCAAGTACTCTCATGATTCACTACTAGACTAGCAACAGTCACTTGTTATTCCACTTGTCACCAATACACTCCTCCCTCCAACAGGAAATAATAACATACACCATAAACTCACAATGGTTGATAATCACTGACAAACCACAAAGCACTTCACCAAAACCACCACCCACAAAACAGCATTAAATAACATAACTGCTCTCACTGAATAAACCAAGACAAGTATCATGAAAACTGTACTACTTATCCACTGCATAGAGTGTAGCAGTCCCAAGCAGAGGCACAACACAGCTCACTACAGCCGACCAAGAATGTCTGTCAGCTTTACCTCCGGCCTGTGCCTAGGTTAAGCCCACCTGGGCCTGGCATGTACATTTCCATTGGCCAGCCACAATTCATCCCAAGCTCATGACCTGACTCCAACTTTGGTTAACTAGGAACTTGTAACAATAGATAGATAAATAGATTATTATTTTTGTTATTATTATTATTATTATTATTATTATTATTATTATTATTATTATTATTATTATTATTATTATTATTATTATTATTATTATTAAAATAGTACAGATACAACATATCAGACAAACACAAAATGCAAAATCAACTGAAGAGAAACAAAACAGCACATTATAAGCCTAATTTTATGCTGCTCTCCTGAAATAACTCATCATTTAAATTTCTAACGTTATACTTTGTTTCCTCCACCAGTCACGACGCTGCAGCCGACCCTGGATGTGGTGGAGTACAGTGACATGCGGCGGCTGACCATCGCTGACCTGCCAGGACTCATTGAGGGTGCCTGGGCCAACGTGGGGATGGGGCACCGCTTCCTGCGCCACGTGGAGCGGACACACTTCCTCCTCTTTGTGGTGGACATCAACGGCTTCCGGCTGTCACCCAAACACCCATACCGCTCACCCACCGAGAATGTCATGCTGGTCAACAGGGTGAGTGTGTGGGTGCCCAGTGCCCTGCAGGGGTGTGTGGGGCTGAGGAACTTTGGGTGAATGTGATGCCTGTGTGTTTACAGTTTTGACTTGCTGCTGTGTTGTGTTGATTGGCAGCTTTACTCTCATTCTAACTAATAGGAGAGTTATTTGCTAGTGCTCTTAATACTGATTCTGTGCATTTATGGTTGTATGTGGACAAAATGTTTTAGTTTTGATTCTGTTTTTGTCAATTTATGACATGGTGTTGGAACAGAACTCTATCATGACTTGGGGAAACTCTGTACAGTGTTGACATCTAGCCTACAATGAGTGTCTGGCTTGTGGCTTCCTTGGGGATGTCAGACACACCCTGCTGGTAAACACATGGACATGAATTTGTGATTCCAAGTTTGAGTCATGTTGGAAGCTGAGTCTTTGTGGCAGTGACAGGGCAGTCGGTCGACCAAAATCCACTCAGGTCGTGATGACCACCTCGGCCTGAGTGGTAACATGTCAGACTCATGTTTCTGTGAGTCCTGACAAAGGCGTGATCTCCTGTAAACCTTCTCCTGGTTGATTCATCCTGCCTCATCCTGTCTCCAGACCAGTGTCTCAGAGTTTGCATGATGCCCCAAGGCATGACATCACAGGGACAGCCTGTCATGCACTTACCCTTCACTCTAACACACACACACACACACACACACACACACACACACACACACACACACACACACACACACACACACACACACACACACACACACACACACACACACACACACACACACACACACACACACAGTCTTCATCTTTACCTTAATTAGTGTAGTTTATGACAAATCCCCCCCACAAAAAAAAAAAAAGGCCAACAGATCTGCTACTCTTTATCCTCTTTTGAGTTCATTTGTACCTTATCACAAGCATTGTCATGAGGGCCAAGAAATCCACTGCTCTTTTTTTCCTGTTCCTTTGTACCTTACCACAAAGTCTCATAAGGGTCAAGAAATCTGCTGCTCTTTTACCTTCATTTATATTCCTTTGTAGTTACTCCTCCACACCTGTACACACAGGAGTTGGAGCTGTATTCACCTGACCTGCTGAGTAAGCCAGCACTCCTTATGGTGAATAAGATGGACTCCCCCAATGCTGAGTCTTGCTGCAGGAACTCCTTCACAACATTAAGAGGATGGAGGATGAGTACATGGGAACATAAGAATACAAGGGAAGCTGCAAGAATCTGTCAACCCACAATTGGCATTTCCTGTCAGAAATGCCTTCAGATTTCTATCTATCATCCTCATACCTAAATTTATTTGGTCTTCTTTTAAAAGCTCCATATTGACAGGACATTAACAGCCATAAGAAAATAGGGGAAGCTGCAGGCAGCCATCAGTCCTTAACATGACAATCCCTGTATGAAACATGCCTGCCTATTTCCACCCATCTCCCCCATCCACAAGTTTATTTAGTTTTCTTTTAAAGCTTCCTAACGACTCAGCACTAACAACCAGATTACTGAGTCTATTCTATTCATCAACCACTATATTTGAAAACTTATTCCTTTGTGTCTCATTTAAAGCTAGCTTTATCAAGCTTGAACCCACTATTTCTTGTCCTATCCTGATCACTGAACCTAAGGATTTTGCTCATGTCATCCTTGTTATATCCCCTAAGTAAAGACCTGAGGGAGGAAGAGAGTAGAGACATCTTTTATCATTATCTTTTCATCTCATTTACTCCTTCATTCCTGTTGGTTTGATATTCTGTGTTTGAAGCACCAAGCCAACTGATTATGTGGCACTGAGATTGTTATAGTTATTTTATACTATATTAGGTGAATACCCTCTCCATTAGGGGCTGATAGGACTAAGAGTGTGAATGATGTGTGTATGAGCGGATGGTGCTTTGTCTGGGCCACCCTGTGTGGGATTGCCAACCTGGTATATGGACAGATGGACAGATAGATACATGGGTCAATAATTTGGAGCTTGGATATGAAGAAAATGTAAAACTAGTGGAGATGTTTCAAAGGACACAGGAAAAAAGGCTGCAGTGTTTTAGCCATGTGAAGAGAAGGAAAGAGTCATATGTCAGGAGAAGTGTGATGGAGATAGAGGTGCAAGGCAGGAGAGCAAGAGGAAAACTAAACCTTATATGGATAGACTGTGTAAGGAAGGACTTGAGACAGAAACAATTGTCAAAGGAAAATATATATGACTATGCTTGGAGGAGAGCTGGCAAGAACAATGACTCTATAGAGACTAGGGAAAAGATATCAAGAAGAAGAAATTATGGAGGTGTAAGAATTAATAAGGGAATTATTGAGGTGTTTGGGCTGTGGGAGGCTGTGGAAGACAGTGCCTGGAAGTCACCAAATTCAGGGTAAACCTTCCACCATGGTCCAGGAAGTCATCAGCCAGTAGAGATGAGTCCAGAGCCTGACATGCCACCACCTAGTAGGAGGGAATGTATTTATAAATTTCTTGAATAGAGTATAGTTGTCTTACAGGGTTAAGTGTCTTGTAAGGATATAAATCCTGCTATATTTACAGTCAGTGCAGGCCGAGGTGATCTGGAAGTCACACCCTGAGCCTCTTTCCCTTCTAATGTGGCTGCTGAGTGGTGCTCTCATAATGTTCTTGACACTTCCTCAAATATATTTAAGATATTTTCTATCACCATATTAATTAAACTTTCCCCAAACTTTTTTTTTTTCATATCAACAGGAAAACGGAGTATTAAACCTTCTGGAAACAAAAATGTGTCAGCAATAATTCAAATCAAGGATAACATTGAAAATGAAACATAATATTGAAAATGAAAACTGGAATCATGACGCCTCTTGTGGTTGAGTCGTCCCAGTAGTAGTGCAGTGACTCTCCTTCACTAGGAATTACTAAAGACTAGTGTTTCTTATTGTTACTGAAAAAGGACAGAATATATTTTCTATCTTAGTTTAAGTAAATTAAATAGATGAAAGAATTTTTGCCTTTGTCTTTTCACGAAATAAGCCTCACTGGCTTTTGAAGTGAGAGTAATGAGCTCATTATATTTAGTGAAGCATTCTCCAAAGTAAAGTCCTCTCTTTTGTAAAGAATTTCCTGTACATATGGAGTGACATCACAGCCTGTGTAACACATTCATTACCTGGTCAACCTACTGTGGGAGGGAACATTGCTACCATTCCAGTATTTTGTAAAGCGTGTTCATGTTCATCTTTGATTCCTGCACTTACATGTGCATCTTTCCTGTAAATTGAAAATGTTTTTAATGCCTTTCTGCACTAAGTGACGTTTCACATGAAGACATTTTGATGCATGCATTCTGTTCATAAGAGGGTCTCAAGTGACAGTCATAGTAATAATCACTGGACTGATGACTGACGTCTGGGAATGTCAAAATGGTGACTAAGGATGTCAGACTATTAACTATTGACTGGAGACTGGTGACTAAGAATTTCAGAGTAGACTGGTGACTTAGGATGTCATTTAGGATAGTGAGTAATGATGAGGATCTTGATTGATGAGTGGTGCCTGAGGAGTGTGACTGGTGACTAGTGATTGAAGGTGTGTCATGGGTGACTTTATGTATTTGACTGGTAAAATAGAATGTCTCTTAGGATAATGAGTACTGACCATGATTTTTGACTGGTGAGTGGTGGTGTTCCTGGGTGGTGTTAACAACTGGTGTTCCTCACAGACTATGTGTTGTGTTGCTCCTGTGGTGCCAAACTCACAGAGAACTCATGGGATAACTTTGTAAACATCTCCATTCCACTGTCTGAGGCATCCCAGCTGGTGACCATCCTGGGACACCCCCACCTCATGGTCCAGACCCTCAGGAACCCTGCTGACCTTGCTTTTGACTTGGTGACTGTCAGGAGGTCAGGCTGCTCAGGAGTGGGAGAGGTGAGCTGCACTCAAACATGTGTTTTGTTAGTTATGTGTTTGTTCCTGACCTCTAATCCTTCTGCTTATGTTGTCATCCTCTCTTCTCCATTGGGCTCCTCCAATCACAGTCTCATATCTGCATCTTGTCCTATTGCTCCAATCCCTCCTCAGGATCCTCCTAAGCAGAGGTGCCTCTGGCATTTTGTCTCTGCTAGTGTGGGGACCTGATGAGGTATTTTGCTGATTTTCCTTGGAATGGCCACAGCTTCCATGTCAGAGACCAGGGGTGCGTTAAGTTAAGTGACTTGGGTTACCCAGGTCACCCAGTTCTCAACTGAACGCTCTCTTTGCATGACTCGGGTGATTTGGGTTACCCAAACCGAGGAGGTGGTGTGCTCTGTGCTTTGATATTACAGCAAAAATGGCCACCCAACCATACTTATATTGGTGTTATACATGCTCAGTTATTGCAGATGAGTGCAATACTGTCTGCATACATGCAGTGACATGCACTAATAAGTAAAGTATTGAGTCTTAAATATATAAAAGAATGAAAATAAAGGAAATAAGAAGGGTAATGAATGTTATTGGTATCGGATCTTCACCAAGAACCTCACCACCGAGGACAGCAAGTGCTCCGTAATACAAGTTACCAAGTGGATAAGTGTCAGCCATATGTTTACTGCTATGGAGGTGGGTAGAATGTGGCCATTTCCATGGTAACATTGATGATTTGTTTACAGTATCCCAGGAGGCGTCCAAAACCATTCAGTTGAGCGACTCAGGTAACTTGGCTTATCTGGGCCACCCAAGTCGCAGTAGTGAACACAGTCCAGAAAGAGGAATGAATGACAGAGAATACTAGTTAACTCTTGCTTTAGAGAGGTGGATAGAACAGGGGTGAGAAAAAGTAAAATGTCTTGTGCAGCAAGGCCGAGGTAGGAGGGGAGGCATGCAGTTAGCAAGATCAGGAGGGCAGTTAGCATCAAAATACCAGTATAAGATAGTAAGAGATGAAACATTGTGGTGATGAGAGAGAGGCTGAAGACAGTTACTCAGAGGAGAAGTAAATAATTATAGATGTATGTACTTTGTTGAAAAATTAACATTTTATTGCTGAAACTATGATGAGGCAACATTGTATTTGTGTTAAAATGAGGTCTCTGTGGGTGTGAAGTTGCCTTTGGTTCAGTGTTCTATATATTTTTTTATTTTTTTATTTGTTTATTTATTTACTTATTTTATTTATTTATTTATTTATTTTATTTTTTGGCCCAGTTTGATTTAATATTGTACTTTGATGACATTGTACCTTCTTCCCACCGATATGAAAACCATTTCACACGTGCTCCCTCTCCCTCTCTCATACACACACATACACATTATTTATTACATTTCACTTGCTTTTTATATATCTGTCTATGATGTGGCAGTCCATTGAACAAGAGCTTGGAACATAGTGCAGGGAGGCTCCCTTACTTTGAAGAACCTTGCTCCAGTTGTCATTGTGGGTGTAAAGTTTTCTGAACACTTCTTCTATCAGTCAGTGTTTCTCAGTGGTGCAAGACTGATACTTTTTTCCTTTACATGATATTTGAGTCAGATACCAAAGTTAGCTGATAGCTTATTTTCCATTAGATGATATTTGAACCAGAAACCAAAGTTAGTTGATATGAACTGATTTCCCTTGAACCAGAGACCAGATCCACCTGACTGCTTTTTTTCTTTTCCAGGATATTTGAACCAGAAAGCAAAGCCAACACAACCCACTTCAAAGCTTCCTTGGAGGGTTTCTATGGACTCATTCTAGAGAAACTGGTCACTGAGAAATGTAAGTATGCAAAAGTTGGAACAGAATTTATTAGCTAATATTTACCTTTGAAGTATGATGTTGTAGTGGTCAGAATGTTTGCTTCTATCTTGTTGGAGTTGTGTTCAGTTTGCATTCAGTTTGCAGTGTGTCCAAGTAACTGCAGTTGGTGTATGCATGGCTGATGTAGAAGCCGTGCCTGCTGCCTCCTTCCTTCTTTTAATGGTGCACCCTTAAATCTTGCCATCACATAAAATTTTGCACTAAAAATATTTGTAATCACCTTTTCAGTCAGCTTTGCCCTAAGCTGATTTAAAAAATATATATATGAATAAAGACAGTAATAATATCTAGCAATTATTCTTTAGATAAATCATGAAAACAAATAAACAAGAAATAAATTAAAAAAAAGGAGGGGCATGTGGGCCATGGAAGAAGCACATGAGTGAGTTTACATGAGTGATATGTTTGTTTCTGCAATTTTCTTAAGGGGTAATACTAAATTATTATTGTTTTCCTTGTGATCATTTTTTAATCACCCGAGATCAAGGCTAAGTGATACAGTGATTGGATGGCATGGATGTTGATTGACACTTGAAAATTTTGTCATTGTTTTTGCTGCCGACTTTATAATTCCAAGACTTTCTCTCTCTCTCTCTCTCTCTCTCTCTCTCTCTCTCTCTCTCTCTCTCTCTCTCTCTCTCTCTCTCTCTCTCTCTCTCTCTCTCTCTCTCTCTCTCTCTCTCTCTCTCTCTCTCTCTCTCTCTCTCTCTTTTAATGGATTTGGACACCATATTTGGGGCTTGAAGAGATATTGGTAGGAAGCTTGTAGGGGTGTCTGTCCTTAGCTGGTCTTACAGAATTTAATGAATTAAGTAAGGTAATAGACTGGAAATATTAAAATGTATATATCTTTTATTTATATTAATAAATCATCATTAACAAATAACAGTTTTGTGCTTATGTCTTTTTGAACATTGCAGTCTCCTAAACACAGAGGCAGGCAGTCTCCCAATTGAAGCAGGCTGAAGCTAAACACTTGAGGCAACAAGATTCAATCTACTTTTACAGTGAGCAGTTTTACATATAATTTGTAGCATTGATTGCCTCTTCCAGCTTTTCATTGTTGCCTTCTCATTCCTCACTTGATCCAGGTCAGGTGTATTATTTCCACATGTGTTTTACAGACACCATCTCTATTACAGTTCATTTCCTTCTCTCACCTGCTCTCACATTACATGCTGCAGCCCCACACAGTGCTGTTGGTACCACTTCCTTGTATAACCAGCTCTGCATGCGTTAAAAGCATTCTATATTTCTCCCTTTTCTTTTCATACTTCTTTCATGAAGTTTCATTCTACTTCTGCTTATCTTCTGAAGCAGTATAATATTCAAAACACCTAACTCATAACAGCTGTATGTCTCACTTCTCTCAGTCACCAGTGCAGTATTCTTTTTTTTAATACCAGTTGGTTCACATTCCACTGTACTACCAACTTTCACCAGACTCCCCTCTATCTGTATTAAATGAAAACACTCAGTTTCAGACTCTCTCCTCATTGGCCTTCCCAAGCACCAGCAGTATTAGCACAATGGCACAAGACAGGGAGGACATGGTGCCTCTCGATCCCGAGCTTCTGGCTGAGCTGGAGGAGGAAGCAGCCTCTCGCTATACTGAGGAGGATAACCAGTTTACAGAGGTAGTGTGTATGTCTGTTGTTACACGTGTGGTGCTTTGTTTCAGCTTTCCTTTTTTATTGAGACATCAGCTTGATGTGTGTGCATGCTCAAGTGTGGATGCTTTGTTTCATCTGCCTCTTTTGTTAAGATATCAGCCTAGAGTAATGAAAATTATTTCACATCATTGGGATGGATATTCAGTCACAAGGGAGTATAGTTGCTGAAGCCAAGCTGATCTGCAAGTTGTGCTCTCTGCATGCTCTCTGCCTCCTTCCCCTATCTTTTGAAAATATTGGTATGAAAACATAATGTATGATATCAAAGTATTAACTTTTAGAAAAAAAATAGTGTAAAGAAATAGACCAGTTATTTACACAACTCATTCATACAACTGTTGATTCATATCACGTCACTGACTTGCATCACGTCTCCACTGGTGAGTCAGCAGGCATGACTGCATAACCTAGACACAATCAGTGGCCAGTGGGAGCAGCAGCAAATGAACTGTAAGAGTTTTTAAAAAGAAAACTGGTTGTAATCCACCACCAGATCAATATGGGTGTTTGCTGCTATTGTATATTACCCATGCAAATCAGTTCACACTGCTGTGTAGCTTATTTTATCTTTCCTCCAGGCAGAGAAAATTTGCACAGTTCACAGGCAGTCTCAACAAAGGAAAATGGCCAAGATAAAGCATGCACACACACACACACACACACACACACACACACACACACACACACACACACACACACACACACACACACACACACACACACACACACACACACACACACACACACACACACTTTGTTGATTCATTCCATCTGTAAGCACCCCCACTCTCCCATGGATCACATTAGAACAGAAGTTTGAGGGTTCTGGAAAGTGTGATATTTCCTACCACAAACACTGTGTGGAGTATGTCGTCCTAAGGTTAAGTGGTGGGACTTTGGCTGACACATAGTGGCAGTTAGAGGAAAATGCCATCATTATTGGAGCAAGACAGCTGAAGGAACAGAACCCCATGATTCTTCTGGATGTCAGTGTGAGTGGCGGAGCATATCATGCTCTCCAGAAGCCTCAAACCTAGAAGCCAGGTGATGTACTGTAACTCAGTTTACTCCAGTTTGGTGGCACATTTTCTTGTATGCAGTCCTGATTTGTACCATACAGTCACTCACTGTGTAAGTCTTTGACATCACGAGAAATTTGTGCACTTGTATATGCATGCATCACAAAATGCTGCAGATGGGATGAGGTAAGTGATACTTCATAAAAAGGCACATATTTCTCAAGAAAAGTAATTAAAACCGACCCATATTGTCAATCAAAGCAAGTGGGAAGAACTTGAGTATTGCCATTTAGTAGGTATTTTTGGCATGCAGCTTCTCTGTGGTGAATACAGTGGTAAAAATAACTAACATGCTAGTTGGCCACATGCAACTCACCAATCATGTCAAGATGTGCTGGCTGGACTTCTTTTACTCTATCCTTCCACCTCCCTGTGATTCTCTTCTCCTATTACTCTATCACCTTTCACCTTACTTGTTCAGCACTTCTGTCAGCTTTTCCTGCTCTCATTCATCTTAAATCTACTCGCAAAAATTCCCTCCCTCCATTAGGTGTTGGTCAGACATCACTCTACCTTTTCCTCTCATCATTCACAGGCAATATTTTTACTGCTTCCCTGACACTGGTGGTGACAATTCTTCATCTGCTTGCATCACTCAAGTATGCTCATCATTATCCTTCTTAAATATAAATATTTCCAGTCACTAACTGTCACTGAAAGCATAGCCCTAACATTCTTCCTCCAATTTAATTTCTTTGAAGTGCACCACACAACTACACCTTAAACTACACACAGTGGAACCTCGGTTCGTGAACATTCCTATTTATGAACAAATCACTTCATGAATATTTTTTAAGAATTTTTGCTATGGTTCTTGAACAGTGTTTCTGTGTGTGAATGCACAAACACCCTGCAGACCCCCTCAGCTGGCAAGCACACACACACTTGTGTTTTGGCATGCCTGCCGTGAACATTGTGACTATCACACACTGGCAAGTCACCCAAGTCAGGTGCCTTCCCAGCTGTTGGAGAGGAGCTAGACCTGGATCTCCTTTACCCCATTCCACCTCTAGTAAATTGCATGCCTTCTTATTTAGCCTGCCTCTTTTTACTTTACTTTCAGGATGGTTATAAAGATGATAATGATTGGAGAGAAAAGACACCATCTCGCCTTGCACCAAACATGCACTGGCTGGAAGGAAATATTGGAGCAAGACTGTAAAGGAGGGATTTTTCTGCATAACAGTATGTGCTCTGTTGTCCAATTACATTTCACCTCATGTCCCATTGTCTGGATGCCCAAAGAAAGAGTGCATCTGTTAGACAGGTTTATAAGACGTGAGGTTGTCAAGAATTCCTGGATCACAGACACAAGGTGGAATTTGGAAAGCATGTGCTGTCATGAGTAGTGCAACAATCCCCATTTTACATAGACTTTTATGCTCAAATATTTCCTTCCAGCCAACCCATGCCTGGTGCAAGGCAAGATTTTGTCTTTTCCTCTCAAATAACTCTTTCCAACCATTCTGAAAGTTGAAATAGGAAGTGGCAGACTTAATTAATTTATGAAGGCATGTGATTTAGAGATGGAGTAAGGTAAGGGCTCCCAGGTCAAACAGCTGGGAAGGCACCTGACCTTCATATCAGTGACATGATATAGCCTGATGTCCAAGAAACTTACACCTTTCTGTGGTTACTGTAACTTCATTCTTGTCAAAGAAAAAAAAGAAAAAAAAAATAATAATGCAGTTTCTGAGGTTGGAATAGATTAATTGTATTTTAATTAATTTAAATGGGAAAACTTGTTTTGGTTTGTGAACTGAGGTTTCTACTGTACATAGATCCCAACAAAGTTCAGAATCCCCTGAATCCCTCCTCTCTACTCTATAGCAGCTCCTTGTCTCCTTGTCTATGAAATGACCAGTATTTGATATGTTCCAGCACTGCAAGAAGAGCCTGCCTAAGCCGCCAATACTCCCTGCTGACAGATTTGACCGCAACAGACAGTGCAGAGGCAACTTTAGGCATCAAGACTACAGGAAGGAAGGAGGCTGCACGGATCAAGGGGAGTACAGAGGTCATGGGAATTATAGGGATCGTGGGAATTACAGGGATCACAGGAGGGAATATTCTGACCACAGGCAAGGGAGGTTTGTCAGTGACCACAGAGATCATGATGACAGCAGAAGGGATAGCGAGAAGAGGAAGTACAGGTCTGAGAAGGAGAGTGATGAGTATGGAAGAAGGAATTACCAGTCCAGCAAATACTACAATGGGTGGGGGGGGAGTGTCACCCTGTTGAGTTTTGTGAATCCAGTGGCTGGTATATTTATCTTTCATCAGGGACTTCACACAAGCTTCCACGCCATTAATTCTTTGACCATTACCAAAGGTTACTGACATTTAATTTACATTTAAATGCCTGCCTGCCTGTCTGTTCATATCTTTCTCTCACAACGTACTCACCATTCACTTGTGAACATTTAGATTTTTAGGAAATATTTTTGAGCAAGTTCCTTCATCACAAGGCAACCATCTACTAAAAAGAAAGAAAAATGGAATATATGTTGGCATTTCCTTGATTGCTTTTGGTGTTAGTGTGTGACTTTCCAGAGTGACAATACAAGTGTTATCCCCACTACAAGTCATGCACTATATATAACATCACTGAGTATCTTTTCTCTCATTTTCATATAAATGTTTGTAACATTTTCATATAAATGTATGCTAACTTTTATGCGGACTTCCTGTAAGATTTTTTAAAAGTAAAGTATTTTTCCAATTTACGATTATATACTAAAAACCTCCAAGAAAAGTATTTTTCCAATTCACGATTATATACTAAACCTTCACCTCCAAGATAAGACGTGATGGTTCATAACGTGCACAGGAATGGCATCCAACAAAG
This sequence comes from Scylla paramamosain, assembly GCF_035594125.1. Lineage (NCBI taxonomy): Eukaryota > Metazoa > Arthropoda > Malacostraca > Decapoda > Portunidae > Scylla > Scylla paramamosain. The sequence goes on along the minus strand of NW_026973679.1, from coordinate 1,224,444 downwards.
TAATTGTTGCCAAAGCCTCCAGTAATCCAGAACCTTAAAAAAGTTGCAACCCTCACTTTAGTCTGAAATTTTTATACTGTATGTCTGCATAATTATCAAGTTACATCCCCATGCAGCCTCAGCACACCAAGGCAAGGAGATACCGTGAAGGATTAGACCAAACATTAACACAGGTAAATCTTTAAACTTACACTAAATCTTAAGATGGCAAGGCAACAACTACTTTGTTGGATACTGTTGTAATATGTAGTTTTTATTCTCACCCAAACTTTCTGGCATAAATTAAGGATGAATGATGAATAAGGCTGCCACAATTTGTAAAGAAAATACTGACTGATGTTAATAATATGGATTTAAGAAGTAAATGTAAAATAAACCTCTGCATGAATAACAAGACTTTTCTGTAGAATGTGTTGGTTAGTGTGGTGATGACTGCTGCTGCTGCTGCTGCTACCGCTGCAGGTCAAGTGGCTTCTTGGGACTGTGCGTCACAGTACTCCTTGATTTCTGAAATAAACATTGAATCATTACTACAGTGTTTAGTGCATCCACTGAAATTCCATCTACTTATGCATCAGTCTGACATTCTCCAAGAGAGGCAGCCAGGACATCTATGTAACCCTACAAGCAGTGCCTTAAGGCCAACTGAAATCATTCTAACTGGGAAAAGTAAGATGTAAAGGGAGCAGGTATCCATTTATTAATTCTTCAAATCTTTTGTTCATTTCTTGTTCCTAAATAAGTATCAGCTTGGCAATGGAGAAGTAATGAAAGTGAAAAGTGTTAAAAGGAAAGGGTAACGTACATATCTATTCTACATTCATAATCACAAAACCTCTCAGATTTCAAACAAGAGTTCACTGCTTCACCTGCACAAAAAGTAATACAGGTGAGTGGGAGGGAAGACCAGCGAGACTTAGTGATAAAACATGGCCTTGTGCTGATTATTCAGGAAGAGACCAGAGATTAGCACACAAGAAATTAACCAAGAGGACAAAGAATATATGATTACATGAGCAGGGAAAATGGAGGATGGTGATGTGCAACAATGAAGGGAAAAAAAAAAACACATGTTTAGAAAGATATATCATCTCAACATTTCAAACCACTTCTATTTTACATTGCTCCTCTATTTACACTTTATCTCATTTTCCTTGACATTGTTTATGGTTCTTGTGACTGCCTGCCTCATTTTGATGTGAAATCCTACCATCAGGGTCAAGTCTGCAGCCATTCTACTTCATTAAGTCTGGAGTCTGGACTCTGTCTGGTATAAATACCACCTCAAAAGTGCCTGCTATCTCCTCTGTGAACAAGCCAGCAGTAGGGTGTTGGGAAGTCCCACTGTAGGCAGTGCCTGGCTGAGGACTTAAGGCAGCATCATACAAGGCAAATTTCTGCAAGCATGCTGCCTGTTTTGCTGGTGAGACCAGCGACACAGCAAGTTTGGCATCACACAGGGACTGGGCTGTTATGTTGACATCTTGTAATAAATTTTTCGCTCTATTTGGCAGCTCATATAGGCTGTGCAGCACTGCCTCTACAAGCCGTGGCTGCACCCTGCTGGCCATGGTCAGTCACTCTGGGCCCCAGGGTTGAGGTGGCAACAGCGCAAGTAGGTCCTACAGCCAACATGGTGCCCAGATCCACTATAGCTCAATTAATGTGTCGAGCTTTCACACTCCAGCAAAACTTAGTGCGGGTCTCCATCACAACACATTGTTTATCTCCCCAGCTGCAGTTGTCAAATAAGCACTGTAAGTAATTTCACAAGCACACACTGGCACATATACTTCATTTTTATAAGTTCTATAGTTGACAGTTTTACTCAAAGTACCACAATATATTTTTATTTAACATGTACAGCTTGTAGTACAGTGGTCATTTAATTTCAAATACTCCCAGCAAGTCTGGTATCACAGCCATATGCCATTCTTCCTGACAGCTCAGTTTGCCCAGCTGGCAGCAAAAATGGGCAGCATACTGGGGGAAATTTGCCCTGTGTGACACTGCCTTTAGTGTGATTAGCTGCACATACTAATATGATGCCAACCCCTACATGCTTAATGTGGGATAAGCTGGCTACAAGATTAGCCAGTCAAGATGTTTGCACGAACTAAATTCATATAATATTCTCCACAATTGTGCAAACAATTGGCACAGCATGAATGAGAGACCACTGACACGGAACACTGATTAGATTGAGTGGAGAGCATATGTAAATAGAAAATGGGACACGAGCCTGTAGGACTCTGTCTGTGGCTTGTCTGCACCTGATCTGCTCAGCTGAATGTCTCAGGCACAGGGGGCAGGGGAGGGGATGGGCCGTCATTGTGTGGTGAGGGGCAAACAAGAGGCGGTGGTGTCAGGCTCTTGTGCTGACAAACTTGAGTAAGCCTTTGCAAATGTGCCTTGTGTTGGGGTAGGAGGAGGGATCCATCCTCTCCCCATTAGAGACTCAGGCACCAAGGTGAATTTGAAATTAACCTTAGGCAATGTTTTTGTGCAGTGTGTGTGTGTGTGTACACACACACACACACACACACACAGTCTTTACTACCTCCTTTGTGGGGGTGGTGGCCTGGAACAAAGATTGAATTCCAGATAAAGAATCTTCCATTTAAAACAACACTTACTGTTTGCAATGTCTTTGTATGCCTGAGTGACAGCAGCATCTGGCTCGTGTCGGAATGTTGGTGCCTTCATCACACGCCTGGGCCACCCAGGGGTCCAGCGGCAGCTGGCCAAGCAGTGGCATCTCAGTATCCTCTGCCAGCTGGGGGTCACATCCCAGTAGTGGCAGGGAAGATGGCCGTCTTGGTCTGAAATTCATGGTGCATCAAGATAAGACAAGCCTGACATACTCCTCTTAAGATGGCTTACCTAATACAAGATTTGCAAGATTTCTTATTGAAAAATTTTTGTTTCATCCTGGCAGAAAAATTGTGTATTTTTTTTTTTGTTCTGTTAATTTCATTTAAACTGGTTGACTTTTGTATTGCCAAAAATCTTCCATTGATAAGAATGGTGTGGTCTGTCGCCATCAATCTTGTCCCTTTACACAACACACATGAATTCCCACCTAGCCAAGAGGTGGTCTTGGTTGCAAGGAGTCTATGATTGCTGCTGGATCCCAGCTACATCACCACCACTCTTTGCTGCTGACACACAAATGAACAGGTGAGAGGCACCACACATCTCACTCACCTTACACTTGGGGCACACAAAGGTGGTCATGTTCTCCACCAGGCCAATGATGGGAATGTTCACTTTCCTGCAGAATGTGATTTCCTTCCTCACATCCAGCAGAGCCACTTCCTGGTGAGGGAAACAAGTCACATGAAGTCAGTAATGAAAGTCAGTAATGAGGACAGGTCAAGAAACAACAGGCTCAAACCCAATAAAGTTAGATTTGAAAGAGAGATACAAAGAAATTGGTTATCAAGTAGTGATAGATGAAAGAAACAGGCTTAGTAAAAAGGTTATTAGTGCTGAGTCATTAAGGACAAGTAAAGACAAATTTCTGGATGAGGAGGATAGGTAGAAATGGAAGGGTATATTTCATACAGGGACTGCCATGTGTGGGCTTCTTGCAGCTTCCCTCATCTCATGTTGTTATATTCTAAGCAATCCCACATCAAACACTATTAATTCTTCCCTCACACTTTCTCCACTGTACTCATTTCAAACCTCACATCAATATATTCAGTCTTACATCCACAGCTACATGCTTAAACACTACCTCGTCAATCACTTCAACATTAAAAACTACATTACTCTCCTGTCACCCAACATCTTTATACACTTACATTTCTTAAAGTAAACAAGATACATGAAATAAAAGAAATTAAAAAAACCTCGCGATGATAATTCTTGATTCCACATAAAACTTAACAGATTGACAAAATCAGCAACGCTTCTCCTTTGACCATTTCCCTGGAGTGAGTGCAGGGTTGGTGTCATGTACAAGTCTCCTCCAGTTAACCATTTCTGTCCCTTTCATGTTCCTCTGTGCCTCCTATCCTTTGCTGTTCTACCACAATCTCATCCCTCCATCTCACTCTGTTTTCCCCTCAGTGGCTTTCTCCAGGCTCCTTTAATTGGCTTCTGGTCTCCTCTTCTTACAAAACCAAAGACACTAGAGGTGACTTATTTCTACTACTTACCATCTTTCTTGGGTCCCCTCCAGATGACAGCGTCGTCTGCACTGTTGAGCAGGAACCCAACGGACATGACAGCCAGATTGTCAGACACATACTGAAAGGGTACACTGTCTTGTCATATATAAAGGATTTATCTGAAGTGTCTGTCATATACAAATGATCTATCTAAAGAGTACCTGTTATATACAAATGATTTAGTTGAAGAGTGTGTGCCAACAAATTATTTATGTGAAGTATTTATCCATCATATACAAATAATTATCTGAATCAAATAAAAAATAAATACAAATAAATAAAAAATACATGAAAATAGAAAGCAGTTTCTTCCCAGAGTAACAAGGTAGGTAATACTTAATGTGAAGGATAATTAAGAAGAAAAAAAAAAAATTTTAATTACTGTAACTGTGTGGGCTGAAGTACAAGAATGCTTAAAATGATCTAGCATGAGACAGCATTTCTGGTGCACAACTACAGGGAAAAATAACAGGAGCATTTTGTTCACACCACAGAACACTATTGGGAAAACTCTAACCTGGTTTAAGAAATTTATAAAAAGGGGGAAAAAAAAAAAGGAAACAGCATTTCTGGTTCACAACTACAGGGAAATAACAGGAGCATTTGTTCACACCACGGTGTACTATTGGGAAAACTCTAACCTGGTTTAAGAAATTTATAAGAAGGGAAAAAAAGGAAAAAGGAAAACTGGGAAACTATTTTGACATGATGGAAGTGTTAAATCTTCAAGTAAAAAAAAAAAAAAAATAAATAAATAAATAAAAAAAATAAATAAATAAAAAGGACTGACACACACACACACACACACACACACACACACACACTTTTACACTATTACCATTGAGGCTTATCCCAGGTTAAGAGATTTTCCTCAACAGTACAAAACCTAACATAGGAACCTGGAAGTTGCCACCTACCACAGGGGACCAGCCAGCACCTGAAGAGTGGACCTTCTCCTCTGCTGTCCCCAACACCCGCGGCTGAGTCGGCCCACAGATGTCAATGTCAAGGAACCCCACCTGCCAGGGAGACAATGGAGGGGCAATGTTACCACAGGAAGGATGACCAGGAAGACTGAACAACTCACACGATCCTTATACAGGGTGTCCTTGAGTTACACTTGTCCACTTGTTGAGTGACGTGCAGGATGTATTGTTAGTATGAAGCTGTTGGCAAGTAAGATCATTGTATTTAATGCATTGGGAAGAATAATAATGCAATGTGGCAAAGGTATGGCTATAGTGGAAGTGAGTGAGCCATAAGTAGCTGCATTTTCTATTGTACTTTTGTTAAGGTGATCTGTTTTCTGTTTCATCAGATGAAAAGCAATGAGACAAGCAGCAGCACTGGCTGTGCTTCAGTGCAGTTTTGCCAGTGTTACTGCAGTTCAAGAACATTTGTGGGTGACATTACAACAGTGGTGAGCTCTGTTCCTGGGCTGCATCATAAACATTATTTTGGCGTGTCAGAACCATCCTAAGTAGGCAGTGAACCTGACACACACTTCCTTCCTCAGTCTATTGCCACATGATGAAGCATGCCTTCACTACACTCACCAGTTCACTAATTCTTTGTATTGTTTTTATCTTTTATTTCGTTTAGAAAAAAGAGTGTTTGGTGCAGTATGTGTGTGTGGTGTACTATAAAAAAATAAGAGGTCAGCATATTGGAGGGCATGCTGCTACCCTCACTCGAAGTGTACCCCTGAAAAAAAAAAAAAAAAAAAAAAAAAAAAAAAAAAAAAGCCAAGCAAAATGCAGGTAATTATGAAATGGGTGAAGTGAAAACCGCCATGAACGGAGGACTCCCTGCGTTGGCCCATATTCAGAAACACTGGTCTCACCACTACTACTTTCCAAGGCCACAAAGATGATAAGCTGGGTTCTCAAGAGTGGTTTTCCTATTAGTAGATTTGTTAATCTGTCACTTGAACCATAAAGACACACTTAAAAACCTGTATCACTTCAAGCAGAGCCTTTGGAAAGTAGTGGGGCACACAAGTATTTAAGAATACAGTTCACTGTGAGTCAAGGTCAACTCACATCACTGGTCACTGTTTCATTATTTTTTTTTTTTTGTATTTTTTGTATTATTTTTCAACTAACTTACTATTTGTAATAAATTTTAATGCTTTATGCTTTTACAGTCAATGAATATGTAATGCTTTTACATTGACTGTAATGCTTTTACAGTCAATGAATATTTACTTTTTTTGGATAGTTTTCTAGTTTTACTTTTTATGTGAGTCACTCACAATGTCTAAACTAGATTCTATACAGATGTATTCTTACTTACATACAAACATGTGTTCAGTGTTTGATGCACAGCCATGCAACACTCAATAAAAAGTTCTCTCTCAATCTGTCATGATGCTCAGTACAGTGGTCAGCTAACCTCACTGACACCAGAGAGCATCACTGCACTGCTCACTCAGCAAGGGAGGGCTGCGTTCAGACCTGTCCTGTCCTACAAGAGGCTCTGACCAAAGGAAAAGAAGCAGAGAGAGAGAGAGAGAGAGAGAGAGAGAGAGAGAGAGAGAGAGAGAGAGAGAGAGAGAGAGAGAGAGAGAGAGAGAGAGAGAGAGAGAGAGAGAGAGAGAGAGAGAGAGAGAGAGAGAGAGAGAGAGAGAGAGAGAGAGAGAGAGAGAGACTAAAGGTGCCAGTCCCTAAAAGGAACAAAAATATCCAAAATCAAGTGGAGAGATCTCTTCAAGCCTCCCTCTTGAGAGATTTCAAGTCACAGGCAAGAGGGAATGCAGCAGCAAGCAGGAGTTTGAGTTTACAATTAACAGTTACTACAGTATATCCATGGGTTACTGCATTTCATCACTTTCACCATCCTACATTTCAATTCCTCTCTTACGAAGCACAGCAAATCTTTGATACACCAATTCTTCTCGCTGTCCACTCTGCTCACACCACAGGCATCCCTTCAGTAACTCATTTCTACTGTTTCAATCCTACTTCAATAACTTTTCATCTATATTCAATAAAATAAATAAATAATAGCAACCACTCAGCACTAAATAAGTTTCAAAACTAACACCAGCTCACATACTTATCACTCAACTAATCAGCACTCAACATGAGACACCCTTGCCAGACAGCACCAGCACCTAGTTCTTGACGGATGCCAGGCGCTCCCTCACCACCACCAGGTCTGTGCACCACATGCCATCATTATGATTTTTTATTTTTACTTTGATTTTATTTATTTATTTTTCTATACAAGAGGGACACTGGCCAAGGGCAACAAAAAGAGCAAAGGAGAAAGTCTATTGATGTGTCCGTCCCAAAAGAAGTGTCAAAAATGTCATCCAATATTGGAGGATGTGTCATGAAGCCTCCCTCTTGAAACAGTTCAAGTCATAGGAAAGAGGAAATACAGAAGCAGGAAGGGAGTTCCTGAGTTTACCAGAGAAAGTGATTAATTATTTAGAATACTGGTTAACTCTTACATTAGAGAGGTGGACAGAATAGGGGTGAGAGAAAGGAGAAAGTCTAGTGCTGCGAGGCCATGGGAGGAGGGGAGGCATGCAGTTAGCAAGATCAGACGAGCAGTCAGTGTGAAAAACGTGGTAGAGGATAGCAAGAGATGCAATAATGTGCCAATGAGAGAGAGGCTGAAGACAGTCAGTTAGCAGTGAGTAGTTGATAAGATGAAATGCTTTTGACACTAAACAAAAATTGGCAACTGTTGTGTATTGAAGCATCTCACTTATGTTATCAATAAGGTGTACTGAAACATTTCATCAGATGTATCAGTGAAGCGTTTCACCAAAGGGGTTCAGAACCTCCTGGCCAGACATGAACCTTACACAGGGGAGTGAATACCTTTGTAGGCAAGACTTGAGTGGGAGTAAAAACAGTGACCACTTACGCTCTTCCATCTCACACAGTTCCTCCACACTAAAGCAACCAAGGCATAGTACATTTCATGGCTATAAATCAAATAAAAACTAATATACATACTAGTTAAACTTGCAATAAAACCTGTGCAAAGACCAAGCATAAGATATCACAGGAAGTCATTGCCTAACACAGCTTTTTTTCATCCAAGTCTCTTAGTACTGGTATAACAAGAAGCAATGGATGTGATACAGTGTCTTGTAGGACAGCCTGAGGATAGGTAAAAAGAATGGTTTGGTGCCCCAGGAGTGTTGCATGAACATGTCTGATACACCCAGTGAGCCAACTTACTTATGGCATACACAAAGATATGAAATAAAAAGTTTGTCCAGCAATCCAGCCGTCTATAAGTGTGTGATGCCCACTCCTAAAAACTTCCCCCACAGGACAAGAATGGCAGTGTCCATTGTGTCCATTGTGTCCAGTGTCCTTGAATGCTCTAATCCTCAACTTATCTCCCCTCCCACACTCCAGCAAGACAGAGCTCTCCACAGCAAGGCTTCCATACATCAAGTCCACAGGCTGACTCATACCAGGTACAGCATCAGGACTCACTTCAAAACTTTCTACACTAAGCAAGACTCACCATTTTCTACAGTAGGCAAGGCTTCAACAACAAAATTCAAATTATAAAACATCCAGACAGAGGAGAGCCACAGGAAGGTGAAAGTAAAGCATAAAGAAGTATGTGTGAGTGAGACAGTTGCCAGTGAGGACAGAAGCCTTCAAACAGCCTTGAGGGAGTGACTGGGTGGAGGGAGGTGGAGACTCTTCTGCCGTGGCTGCCCCTCCTGCAGGATGCGCTTATGATGCAGTTAACTTTAAGTGAATGCAGGAACAGAAATACACTAGAGAGGAAAAAAAAGAGATGAGAAAGACTGAGAAACAAATGGAACACAAACCATAAAGAGAAATGAAAACAAAAAATACAAGAGTAAAATAAGAAACAAACAAAAGAAAGAAGGAGAAATATATTAGCAGGACAGAGGCACCAGTACAGGACACACACTGCACATAACAAAGCTGCCATTACAGATTACACCCAACATTACACTCAACATGGGCAGCTGAGTTCCTGGAAACTAGACACACTAATCTTATAACACTTCCACCAATCAAACCCAACTCAGCCATCACTCATAAGAACAAAAGAACACAAGGGAAACGGCAGGAAGCCATCAGGCCTACAAGTGGGAGTCCCTGTACGAAACATACCTACCTATTTCCACCATTCTCATCAAAAAATTTGTCTAATCTTTTAAAACTTGCTATTTGATTCATCCACTACTCTATCTAATAACCAATTTCTTCCTATCACTTTTCACTGATCATTCTCATCTATACATTTGTCTAATCTTGTTTCATAGCTCCCTAATGACTCAGCACTAACAACCTGGTCACAGATTCTATTCCATCTGTTCACCACTCTATTGAGAACCTATTTCTTCCTCACTGTTTAAAAGCTTAAAGCAGCATTAAAGTACACAATTCTTTGCCTCAAGCCCCAGGTGTGTGTGTGTGTGTGTGTGTGTGTGTGTGTGTGTGTGTGTGTGTGTGTGTGTGTGTGTGTTGTTGAGGGTCTGGCCAAGGGTAACAGAAACTAAAGGCGTCAGATCCTGAAGGAGACAGTGAAAGCAGTCCAAAATTACCTGGAGAAATGTCTTGAAGCTTAACTCCCTCTCAAAGAAGTTAAAGTCACAGACAGGAGTAAATACAGAAGAGGCAGGGAGTTCCAGAATTTACCAGTGAAGCTTGCCAGTGTGAGTCCAAAGTGAGGCAGAGGACATGTTCACTGCTGTACAACTTTTCCACTGGTCATCTACACAACTTTTTAAACAATTTCTTGAATAATTGTGTAGCTTAAAAACAATATAACATGCTATTCTTTGTCTACTTTCTGTGCATCCAGTAAGCAGTTTTGTAGTGCTCTGAATGTTAACAAGGGACAGTCAATACAGTGGAAGTGTTCCCAACATAGCACCTGTCACTATGTTACTGGGTACACCCTGAAAAGTTTTGTTCATGATACAACACAAATTTCCAACTTCATAATCAACTTTGAAAGCCTACACGGTAATAATGCAATTCAAAAAGTAAGTGAGGGAAGGAATAACTTCCTACCATTACCAAAAAGATCAAGCTACTGTTCACTTTCAACCAGTGACAACAGTGTGGACAACATGAAGGATATCAAGAATATCAAGCCAGGTAAACTCTGGAACTCCCTACCTGCTTCTGTATTTCCTCTTTTGACTTGAATTATTTCAAAATGGAAGTTTTAAGATGGTTCAAATTTTGGATGATCCTTTTTTTGAGTATACTCTATAAGGACTAGCACCTTGAGTGAGCCTTTCTATAACTTTTGCTGCCCTATGCCAGTGCCCCTCTTACATGAAAGAAAAAAATGAGGGAAAAAATAATCTGCATCATAAAGGCAATCCTTGAGTGTGATGACTAAGCAGGGCAAAGCAGAGACCAGTGGTGGGAAAGTTCATGTTGAGGCCAAGTAAGCATGGCACACTTGTATCTCACTCCTGGTGGCATGACTCTGGCCTCTGGCACAAATAAACAATCTTTCTGACAAGCAGACGTCCACTAGGGGATGATGGGACTAAGAGAATGAATGATGTGTCTATGAATGTGCGTTGCTTTGTCAGGGACATCCCATGTGGAATTGCTGGTTTGGTATATAGATAAAAATAGACAGATGTATTAGATGTATGTTAAGACAAATGTTGGGTCTTGGTGTGAATGTGTGGGGCCAGCTGTACTATGACTTAGCTCCTGGGGTGTAGTAGGCTGGTCCATGAGACTGTCCCTCTCCACCAGGGGAAGATAGCTCAAAGAGTGTGAATGATGTGTGTTTGTGAATGTGTGGTGCTTTGTCTGTGCCAACCCATGTCACTGCTGGCCTGCTAAATGGATGCAGAGATAGATATTTATTCTTAACATATCACCATACATACTTCCCCCGTCAGTGTTAGTACTCACATTCTTGGCAAAGGTTCCTAGGATGTCCTCAATGTCTCTCGAACTTCCTCTCCATGTCCCTCACGAACTACTCCATCTGAGAGAATGGCTCGCGCCAAAAGGGGCCACGGTGGATCAGCCTCACCTGGCTCGGATGAACCATGGGAAGCACCAAGGCCCTCCTGCTGCCGGGCTGGGTCGGTGCCGCCCTCATCTGGGGAGCCGCTCGCCCCACCATGAGGAGAGACACCATGGCTGCTGCTGCTGCTGCTGCCTGCCAATGGGGAGGACAGCTGTTACGGTTACATTATACTGCCACACCACTGGGAAGATGCTACTTACCTAAACATTACAAGAGCACACAACTTTTTTGGTCTAAAGGGTAACTTTTCTTGTTCCCTACTTGAAAGAGTGGAAGTTGGTTGGTTGGATGTATCTACTGGTACACAAGCTCACCAACCCACAACTCTACCCAGTCGCCAACACGTTTAACATGCCTACGAAAGATACAATTGTACAACTTGAAAAAAATGAAATAAAATAAGCAAGAATAACACTAGGGCCTCATCCTAGGAATCATCTATGTCTATGAAGCGTTATCTTCGATAAAAGGCAAGTCAAGGATGAGTTCCTTTGCAATGATGCAGAGATCTAGGCAGAGGTGAATCAAGGATACAGAGTTCCCTTAACTGCCATGACGCAATCAGGGCTGAGGTGGATCAAGGATGAAGAGTTCCCTTGCAGTGACGCAGAGATCAAGGACTGAAAGAAATCACGGTAATAAGTTGTAGTGTAGTGACGCGCAGATCAAGGTAAGAATGAAATCAAGGTGGTAATGGTTCCCTTGCTGTGACGCTGATCAAGGTAAAACAAAGCAGGGAAAGAAAC
>NW_026973679.1:1182500-1205000 GCF_035594125.1 Scylla paramamosain | reverse complement strand
TCCATAAAGAAAGGGCAGAAAGGATCATGAAAAAAAGGGAAAAAGGAAGAAGAAAAGAAAAGAAAAAAAGTTTAGGTGACGTTTTGTTTCACTAACTCCTTAATTGAATGACTGGCTTTTTTTTATATTTTTATTTATTTTTTTTACGTGCGAAGGTGTACAGTAAAAAAAAAAAGTTCTCTATTTTGTTGCTGCATAAACATCAATGAAGGAGGCATCCAAGTAAATTATCAATCAATCAAGCAAGCAAGCAAATCAATCCATATATTAATAAGCACAAAAAAATCGCCTAGAATATATAAGAGTCTAGTTCTGGAGGTGACAAATTAACTGACTGACTGACTGATTATTGAACTGACCAACTAATAAACTGATGCACTGATTGCTTAACTGACTGACTGACTGACTGACTGACTGACTGACTGACTGACTGGCTGAATGACAGACTGATTGGTATTTTGGCGTTGACGTAATAAATCTAAGGCTATCACCAAGTAGGATATATAAAGGAACACAAAGGAAGACACAGGAGTAATGAGTAACCAGGGCAAAGGGTTGGGGATTGCTTGTGAGCGAGAGAAAATTAGGGGTGAGAAATGAAGGGAAAAGACACAAGGAAAAATGAAACAAAAGGAAAAAAAAAAGAAAAGACTGTTCTTAATAGGGAAACATGTTTTAATCGCTAAGGAAATAAAGTTTGTTATTGATAGGAAAAAATATCAAGTCGTTAATTAGAGAAAAGACAAGGAAAATGAGAAGAAAAAGAACGAAAAGACTGTTCTTAATGGGGAAACATGTTTTAATCGCTAAGGAAATAAAGTTTGTTATTGATAGGGAAAAATATCAAGTCGTTAATTAGAGAAAATACACAAGGAAAAATTATAAAAAGAAAAAAAAAAGGAAAACACAATTCTTAATAGAGAAATATGCTTTAAACGCTAAGAAAATAAAGTTTGTTATTGACAGGGGAAAAATATCAAGTCGTTAATTAGAGAAAATACACAAGGAAAAATTATAAAAAGAAAAAAAAAGAAGGAAAAAACAATTCTTAATAGAGAAATGTTTTAATCGCTAAGAAAATAAAGTTTGTTATTGATAGGGAAAAATACCAAGTTGTTAATTAGGAGTTATTAATAAGTGGAAATTACTCAATAAGGAGATGACTTTACTAATGACTGGTAATTTGTGAAAAGTTATAATTCTAGAAGATGGATCGTAGTTCTTAATGGTAAAAAAAAAAAAAAATGTTAATAAATTTATGAATACGAAGTTAAAAAATAAATCCAGCTTCTTTAAACACAAACAAACACAAACGAAGGGCAAACAAAAATCAAACTCTCTCCCTCTCTCTCTCTCTCTCTCTCTCTCTCTCTCTCTCTCTTATCGGGCTTGCCAGGTAAGCCAGTATTGTTCACCCAGGTAGACAGGGGGTCAGAGTAATGGCACCTGCCCCCCTTAGAATAAATGGGGAATTCAAGGGGGCGCCTCTCCCTCTCCTCCTCTTCCTCTTCCTGAGACACGTTGACTTTCTCCGGTTGGTTAAAAGTAAATTCATGTTTTTTTATTGTAAGTTTTCTAGATTGAGTTTATTATGTTGCATGTATTCGTTGTGTGTGTGTGTGTGTGTGTGTGTGTGTGTGTGTGTGTGTGTGTTAGTCAGGCCATGTATTTACCTTAACACACACACACACACAAATGTTCCCTACGGTCTATCAGTTTCCTCCTCCTCCTCCTCCTCTTCCTCCCTCAACAGCTTAATGAAGAAGGCGACGGCTCACTAACGTAGCCAGCTGTCATGACCCTTCCCAGCCAGCTGACCTCGTCTCAAGGGCCTCTCACCACCAGTCTGTTGTGTGTGGCTGTGTGTGTGTGTGTGTGTGTGTGTGTGTGTGTGTGTGTGTGTGTGTGTGTGTGTGTGTGTGTGTGTGTGTGTGTTCATGTCACTGCTCTCTCTGGCAAAGGTTCCTCAATTGGTGGCTTTTTCCAAGGCAAGCAGATGATATTTTTCTTTGTATCTACACAATCTCTTTCCTTCCTCCCTCCCTTTCTCTTTCCTCATACATAATATATTTCTATCCCCTTCCAGCAGCTCTTGTCTATCCATCCCTTTCCCTCCCGTTCTCTTATTCCCCTTCCTTCCTTCCTTCCTTCCTTCATACATTATATAACACCCCTCCTTCCTATATTCCCCTCCCATCCCTTCACTTCCCTTTCTATTCCCTTCAAGCAAATTTATTCCCCTCTCGAAGCTTCTTTTCTTCATTCCTTCCTTTCCCTCCTCCATACAGCCTTCCCTTCTCTTCGTTCCCTTCACATCAAGAGCCTTTCATCCCTTTTATTCCGTCCAGGCTTCACTCACATGCCGCGTCAAGAAAATATCTGATTAAATCTGTAAATCTGAAGTGTAGTTTGCATCGTATTCCGCTGACACGTGTAGTTCCTCCATCCAGTATTAATAAGGGGAATAAAACAAGGTGTGACTGGCATTCATCTCAAGGCACAACTGACGCGGCGCCCACTTGATCCCGCGTCCCTAGTGACTAAGGGTGACACATCTTGGCCAGATGACCCCTGTAAATTTACCAGTGACTCCGGTACCAGATGACCATTCAGTACCAGTGATCCTTGTGCCAAATATTCTACAGGAGTACCAGTAATAAGTCACCCCCTACAGCCCTAGTAGCTCATGACCCAAGTAGACTCACAAGCACCCCGTTACTGTGTGGCATGTTACTCGTATGTGTCTCATGTTCCCTCAGCCGTCATCACTTTGGTTTGATAACACTGTCCCTTGCCACTGTTATGAGGAGACGATCAGCAGGACACAGGAATTGCGACGGAGTGCAAATGGCAGACACTGGAGACAAGCGTGGCCCGTCCCTCGCCTTGTGACCGTGCTTGTACCAATAACTGCCAGCAATGAATGACATATGTGCCAAAGCTCCCGGCACCACACACAGCCAGCCCATCACACGCCTTCAGAATGTCCCTCCCCCACCTCCACACGCCTGTCTGAAAGCCGTCCCGGCGTCAGCTCCGTCAAATCTTGTTTTGTAACTCCCCTCAAGCCTCCCCTTCCCTTCAGTCTCCCCAGGATCACCACACCAGCTGTTCCCTCGCCGTGTTTCTCAGAGTCGCTCATCGCTCCCAGAAAAAGAGCTTAATTATGACGCTACAATGTAAAGCCACGAAACTGAAATCTGTGAAGAAAGATGGAGAAATGTTTCAGCATTACAGTCAAATCCCTGCACACACCACGCCCCGTGTGTGCACACACCGCACCGCTTAAAGGTAACATGGGGAGGAGGAAAAAAGGAGAAAATAGACGTGGAATAATACTTAAAAGAGGATAGAGGACAATAAAGAGGACAAGGCGAATAAAAGAAAGAAATATTGCGAATTACGTGCGAAGGGAAGCATGGATAATAACTGGAATTAAAGGAAAATAAGGCAGAATAATGACAGGAATAAGAATGTAAGCAATAAATGAGAGAGAGAGAGAGAGAGAGAGAGAGAGAGAGAGAGAGAGAGAGAGAGAGAGAGAGAGAGAGAGAGAGGAAGGAGTGTGTGAAAATAGAACAATAAAGGAGGAAATAACAGTTAAAGAGGAAGGGCTGTGGCCATATGGGAGGAGGAGGAGGAGGAGGAGGAGGAAGACTGATCCATTAGAGAGATGAGGTGGTTTCGAAAAGCTAGCGGGTTACGAAACATCTACACACACACACACACACACACACACACACACAAACAGCAAGTCCGTCAACGCGCCCACACACACGCACACGCCCAGCTTTCCCTACGGTTTCCTGTAATCCTATCTTATCTGCATAATTAGTTCAAGTTAAACAGACCACCGACAGTGCTACCTCCTCCTCCTTCACTTACGGGATCATATGAAGATCAGCCACCCCAGCTTATTTCACCTGAAGAAAAACCTTATTAAACCTAACCTAACTTAACTTAACCTAACTTAACCTAACCTAACCTAGCCTAACCTAATCTATATAGTTAGGTTAGGTTAGGTTTAATAAGGTTTTTCTTCAAGTGAAATAAGCTGGGGTGGCTGATCTTCATATGATCCCACTTACGTATATTGACAAGTTTCCTTCCTTCATCAGTGATTTCTTTTATTCTTATTTTTAGTTTCCTTACAGTAAAGATAGTTTCTCTCTCTCTCTCTCTCTCTCTCTCTCTCTCTCTCTCTCTCTCTCTCTCTCTCTCTCTCTCTCTCTCTCTCTCCTTTCTTTACATTTGAATTTTGTGAAGTCAATGTGTGTGTGTGTGTGTGTGTGTGTGTGTGTGTGTGTGTGTGTGTGTGTGTGTGTGTGTGTGTGTGTGTGTGTGACATGGAATGATTAATGAGCGACAAACACAGTGACAGAATAACTTTTCCAGCGAGGCGAGAGAATGACTAATGCAGACGTTCAGAAAGTAAACAAGTAGTAGTAGTAGTAGTAGTAGTAGTAGTAGTAGTAGTAGTAGTAGCAGCAGCAGAAACAAGTAATAATAGTATGTAGTTTAAGTAATTGCTATTGTTCTTGATATAACACCATCACCACCACCACCACCACCACCACCACCAACAACAACAACAACCTAACCACAAAATACACAAACACTCCCCTACTACATCCTACCCATCCTCAACTCAACCCAACACCATCAACTACCATCACCACCACCACCATCACCATCACCACCTAATCCAGCAAGAGGAATGACTATGGTACCCAGGATAACCTAATGAGAGAGAGAGAGAGAGAGAGAGAGAGAGAGAGAGGATAAAGAAAACAAGAACAGATTTCCAGGTCGTCCCTCTCCCCCTCCAGGGGCCAGATCCATGAAACAGGTTTCTGCCTAACATCCTGTGATCGGGCAAATGGTATAACTCCGCTCTCACAGCAACCGCATTACAATCTCCAAGAAACTGTATCCACAAAGAATTTCTGCGGTTGGCGGGTGGAGGTTGCTAACCCCCTCAGCGTTCTCATTGGCTGCCCGAGTGATACGTCACTGACTCGACGTCACATGCAAGGCAGCCAATCCCAGGATGCTTTGTGTTATTGCAGAGGAAATCATACGGCATTGTTTACAAACTTTGATACAGCGTCACACACCCAATGTCACCACTCACCGCACTCAACTGTCCTCATGATGCTTTCATCATGGCTACTGAACGCCCTAAGAAAACAAGGAGACAATGATTCCCAGACACCGAGGCCTTGACCTTGGTGGAGGTGGTGTAGAATCGGGGTGCGGTGGACAGCAAAACTGACACCACAAAAGGGAGTCACGCGACATTGTTTACAAACTTTGATAAAGCAACCCCTTCTACCCTTGGTATAGGGCTGCTCCTCCGAGACCAAGGACCACTTCCTGCTCCTTTGGCAGCGTGTCTACTCCTACCGCACTGCACTTCGCTACCCACTCTCCACCCTGCTGAGCATCACATCTCTCAACCTGCCCAGACTCAGCCGTCTTCCCCTCACGGCAATTGCCTATCCTGAGGTCCAGAGGAAATTGAAGGACCTCCGACCCATGTCAAGAGCAAGGCTGCAGAACAGCGTCACACTGCAGGCACTGGCAAGTTAATCGGTTATTCTCATCACATTTTGGTTAGCATAGTTGCAGACCGAGCATGGTGCGATTGACACAGAAGAGGGATAGAGAGCTATATGATTGTTATTACTGTGATATTTACAAAAAACGGTGTGACGTCCTGCTGCAAGTAAGTGAAATCATGGCTTATGGTTCCAGCAGACACACAGTAAGGTATTCTTTTACTCCTTCACCAGTCTCAACATGGCTTTTCTTACCCTTCTCATCAGATACATTTTGTCATTCCAGACTAATTTGAACCCCACATATACCAACTGCAAATTAATTACAATAATGACAGCAATTGTTAAACGGCTACATGTACATATTTTTTAGAGAAGCAAGGTTATTTTAGATATTTTAGGTTTGTCTTTGTTAGGTTATATTATTTTGGTTTTGTTAGATTACTTTGGTAAGGTTACATCAGGTTTGATTAATATACTAATTCAGTGTAGGCCAAAAATAACAAAAAGCAAATAGCTTAGTTTCATGTGGAAAAGATAAACAGATGAAAGAGTAAAAATTTACCCACACTACCATATTTGATTCATATTTTGTCTTGACCTAATTGCTCATGGAATTTAATTAACTAATGTTTTGGGCATTGCTGGACATTGTTCTGAGTAATATGAACAAATTCCTCTGTATGACTTTCAGTTACATATTGGGAGAAAAAAAAAAAAAAGTTTCTTTCTGGTCAGCCTTTTGGGACACAAACTGCTGTAATAAATTTTATTTCTTGAACATTGGTTTTACTTTGTTGAGGAAGGAGGGTTAGGTTATGGTTAGGTTAGTTAGGTTAGGTGATTGTTAGCAGTGCTTAAAACCCCTGCAGTTGTATAAAAAGAAGTTTGCTCTTTTGTACATGTTGTATTTCATTATTGGTGCTGTTACAAAATTTACCCATATAGTCAATAAACATAACCAAGAACCAACTAAGCAATGGATTATAAATAGGAGTATGTACAGTACCTCTGGCAGTCAGGTCTGAGACAGTGACCACTGCAGTGCTAGATAACATTATTGTGCTCTAATGCATTCATGATTTACACCAAGTTGATTTGGCTTTACATGTGAACTTCTAAGTGGGTGATAATTGCAACATTCATATCCATGCAGGTGGGGGCCTCCAGATGAGACAACACACACTGCTGTGGAGTTGGTCATGCTGTGGATGTTGTCTCACACAACATTTGCAGGACTGCCATACCCTGAAAGTGATGGTGCCACACTGCATAAGTAAACTAACAAAGGGCAAATTACATTTTGTAAATTAATGCTGTTTTTAAGTGTAGTACTGTAATGTAACAATAATTGTGTTACAGCATCATCTTCCATGGGGCTGGCAGCATCATGTCCAACACTCATCTTCATGAATGTAGATATCTGCACATTTGCTCATCAACTCAGCAAAACCATGTGATAAACACAGACATGACTAGGTTGACTGCTAATTAAAAGAAAAATTTGTCAATAAAAACATCACTCAAAGAATACCAGCTTATTCTCTACCTGCAGTAATGACACCAGTTTTTTTTTTTTTTTTTTTCCAGAAGTGTCAGGGCCTCTAGGACCACAGCCTTCCACCAGCAGTGGTGTTGAAGTCACCCAACCCTCTTCTGCTGATGTTGCTGGGTCTGCAGGGGCCTCTGGATTTGACAATGCTGTGTCATCTGCACTGGATGAGAACATCTTTGTTCAAATTATCCATGTTACAGATGACTACATGCAATGGTGAATAACATGTTAACATGTATTCAGTTGTGTCCTCCAGTACAATGAACAATGATTATACAACTCCTGCCACTAAGTCTGTTGTTCTTGCTATTTTGACTTTTTTTTTTTTTGAGGAATACATCTCTGAGGCATATAAAGTGTTGATTCCATAAGTGCATCACACCACAAGCCTGGGTACAGCATAGCAGAAAGGTCCAAGGAGCAAATGAGGTAAAAGGACACAGCAAGATAGCATGACATGTAACTTAAAATACCACTTAATTTGTAACTTGTGGTGTAAAGTCATGTTTGCTTCTGAACTGTACTGCAGGTGGCCACTCTGACTCACTCAGAAGTTCTCTCAAGCACAGGAAACCCAACAGCAGATTAGTCCGAGCATGGACGAGCTGGTGATGGTGCAGCTGGCTGTACAAAACATGTCCCAGGCACTTTGACAATCTGTTGAAGTGCAGAGGAACATTGTGCATTCATTGCAGCAGCTGGTACCACTTACTGAGCACTTCATTAATGCCAACACCACCCACCAATAATTTATAGCATTTTAATGTTTACCTTTATTAAGTTTACCTTTATTAAGTTATTAAGTTATAAGACTAAGTTATGAAATTAAGTTATATTAAGTTATATTTCTTTTCTGTAGAATTAGTTGTAGCAACCTAGAGCAGCATGTTAATGTTAGTGCAATATAATACCAAACTTCACTGTGATACCTACAATGCTTCTGTGTTACTTAAAGTACAAAAATAAGATTAGTGTTTTGTGGTGACCTGCTGGTGGCCATTTCTACAAATATGTTTATTTACTTTTTTTTTTTTTTCAGGATGTGAACTATACTCATATATGTTATATTTTTCTTATTCTTGCAAAGACTTTGGTAACTGGTAATATTATTTTATTTTTAAATAAATCTACAGCATTTTTTTTATCTATTTGTGTTATTCATACCTTATACTAGCAAGCCACTTAAGTGTTTGCTAAATTTAAATGGTGCACTGATCTCTTTCATTTAGTATGCTGTGATACATGGAAAACCATTATTTCACTCATTACATGATTACTGACCTCACTTCCTTACTGCATTGCTGGAAGAAGTTTTGTATGATTTCTTGCCACACAATTCTGCCTGAAGCACACTGATCCCTCTACAGCACGGCAGGGTTGGTATCAGCATGGGGCACTGCTTCATCCTCAAGAGGTGGTAGCTGTAAGCAGACTTTTGTGAGGGTCTGAGAGGTCTAGGGACTGGAACCTAACTGTTCCATTTGTTTAAAGTTTATATTGTATGAGAGGAATAGTCATGTAGTTTGACATTTAGCATTTTGATGATCTAAAACTAGCCCAAACCATAATGACTTTCAGACATCTTTGTAGGAAAAAAAAGCAAATGTTTATTTTTGTTAAATGATGGTACACTTCTGACAAATTCCATTACCCTAACAAATGTAAGAACATTCATGACTGTACTCGGTTAAATCTAATGTCCATGATACGGATATATCCTGTCAACTACTACCTGTTTTCCATGACCATGTTTTTTAGGCCGCTGGCCTAAACCCTCGGAAGGCTTATGGTCTTGATGGGGTCCCTCCTATTGTTCTCCGAAACTGTGCCTCCGTGCTTGCACCTTGCCTTGTCAAACTCTTTCAGCTCCGTCTGTCAACATCTACCTTTCCTTCTTGCTGGAAGTTTGCCTACATTCAACCTGTTCCTAAAAAGGGTGACCGTTCTAATCCCTCAAACTACCGCCCTATTGCTTTAATTTCCTGCCTATCTAAACTTTTTAATCTATCCTCTTAAACATCTATCACTTCACAATCTTCTATCTGATCGCCAGTATGGGTTCCGTCAAAGCTACTACTCTACTGGTGATCTTCTGGCTTTCCTTACTGAGTCTTGGTCATCCTCTTTTAGAGATTTTGGTGAAACTTTTGCTGTTGCCTTGGACATATAAAAAGCTTTTGATAGAGTCTGGCACAAAGCTTCAATTTCCAAACTACCCTCCTACGGTTTCTATCCTTCTCTCTGTAACTTCATCTCAAGTTTCCTTTCTGACCGTTCTATTGCTGCTGTGGTAGACGGTCACTGTTCTTCTCCTAAATCTATTAACAGTGGTGTTCCTCAGGGTTCTGTCCTGTCACCCACTCTCTTATTATTCATTAATGATCTTCTAAACCAAACTTCTTGTCCTATCCAATCCTACGCTGATGATACCACCCTGCACTTTTCCACGTCTTTTCATAGACGTCCAACCCTTCAGGAGGTAAACATATCATGCAGGGAAGCCACAGAACGCTTGTCTTCTGATCTTTCTAAAATTTCTGATTGGGGCAGAGCAAACTTGGTATTGTTCAATGCCTCAAAAACTCAATTCCTCCATCTATCAACTCAACACAACCTTCCAGACAACTATCCCCTCTTCTTCAATGACACTCAACTGTCCCCCTCTTCTACACTGAACATCCTCGGTCTGTCCTTTACTTATAATCTGAACTGGAAACTTCACATCTCATCTCTAGCTAAAACAGCTTCTATGAAGTTCTGAGACGTCTCCGCCAGTTTTTCTCACCCCCAGCTGCTAACTCTGTACAAGGGCCTTATACGTCCATGTATGGAGTATGCTTCACATGTCTGGGGAGGTTCCACTCATACTGCTCTTCTAGACAGGGTGGAATCAAAAGCTTTTCATCTCATCAACTCCTCTCCTCTGACTGTCTTCAGCCTCTCTCTCACTGCCACAATGTTGCATATCTAGCTGTCTTCTACCGCTATTTTCATGCTAGCTGCTCTTCTGTCTGATCTTGCTAACTGCATGCCTCCCATCCTTCCATGGCCTCGCTGCACAAGACATTCTTCTTTCTCTCACCCTTATTCTGTCCACCTCTCTAACGCAAGAGTTAACCAGTATTCTCAATCATTCATCCCTTTCTCTGGTAAACTCTGGAACTCCCTGCCTGCTTCTGTATTTCCACCTTCCTATGACTTGAATTCCTTCAAGAGGGAGGTTTCAAGACACTTATTCATCAATTTTTGACCACTGCTTTGACCCTTTTATGGGACTGGCATTTCAGTGGGCATTTTTTTTTTATTAGATTTTTGTTGCCCTTGGCCAGTGTCCTTCCTACATAAAAAAAAAAAAAAAGAAAAAGAAAAATAGTGACAAGTACATACGTCATCAGGAACTTGATGCAGCAGTTGTGTAAGAGCAGGCAAGCATTAATTATTTTGACACACTTGATGGGTCTGTACTGCAAGCCACCTCCACAAGAGTGCAGGCACCTGTGAAAAGTGAGATTTCATACTACAAGAGGATTCATTACTTATAAAGGAGTATATCAAGTGTTCATTTATAACTAATGTCAAGGCTTATCACACTATGTTTTCTTATGCAATACCAGTAACCATGTGCAGTCACATGAAAATCAATAAAATACATGGTTGGGTAAACATGTGATGCAATAATGCTATATACCTGGCAATCTGGAGCAGTAGCTGAGGATCACTCCACTTGCATCACAAACAAGTTGGATGTTCAGAGGGAGTGATACCTTTTCCAGTTAAAGTAGAGGGCCTCATCCACACTTTGGCCCTTCATGGCTGCCTGTGCACACAAAAGAAACTATTACATGATGATCATGTTACACAGTAGCTACATATATCCATCATTAATATATATATATATATATATGTATATATATATATATATATATATATATATATATATATATATATATATATATATATATATATATATATATATATATATATATATACGAGTATATATATATATATATATATATATATATATATATATATATATATATATATATATATATATATATATATATATATATATATATACCACCTGCATTGGATATGGACACAGTATACATAAAATATGAAAACTTTTTAATGCTTAACAGGAACTTGAGGCTGTGAGATACCTTTCACTCAAAGGAAACACCGATGAAGTGATAGACTATAACAATAGCACTAAATTTAAAACAAAATACATTATTGTTAATCTTACCATCAATGGCCCCAATAACCCTTAAGAAATTTTTAATCCTGAAGAACTGGTGTGCAGTTCTCCTTTGATCAAGGTGTGTTGGAGGCATCTTGATTTCCTGCACCGACTTATCACTCAACACGGTGCACACACACACTTGAAGACCCTGCTGACAATTGCTTGAATAGGTCCTGAAAGCAGATTATAAGCCATTGGTTTTCATTTTGTTTATTTATTTATTTTGAATAAGATACATCCTTCTGCTGTAAGAAAAAAAAAAAAAAAAAAAAAAACAGCAGCAGAAATGTAATGTGATCCTTGTAGATGTAATGCAGCGTTGTTTCCATGAGTGCAGCCGTATCCATGCACACATTACATCTGCTGTCAAATTTTTTTGCCAGCAGTATAGTAAATTAAGTTATCCTCAAGATAGTGTTAGAAACATGTCAGAAATAAACCTACAAGTCTAGAAATATTTGTACACATGAATAATAATGTGGTGTGTGAGGAAGGGACAGCCCCGGGGGTACTTGACGGCAGGTTTAGTAAGGTTAGCATCATCCCTCCTTATCAATTATGCACTCACATATTTTGACACTATTAACTAATCTTGGCATGTTCCTAACACTGGATTACAACTTTATAAACTGTGGCATGCAGCAGGTTGACTTTTATGCCTTTTATCCTTGAAAGTCAGCCACACTTAAGTATTATTCACCACACTGAACATCAGTTTATTCACCTACAAAAGTTATTTATAGGATATTGTGCAATTTGCTTCAACAAAAAGTAGTGGTAATTGTTTGGAGTCCTCTCTTGTCCTTATTACACGTCTATCCTCTTCCATTCTTTCACATATACAGTACCTCTTGATAAACCTGAAACATATATGTACCCCCATCCTTCAGGGGTGTTCCACAGGTTATGCTAACTTATATTAGTGTCCTTAAGGGTGGGTCTAGCCCCTGTGGTTATGTTAGATTAGGTAATGTTTCTTATAAAAGTGTACGGTGACTAACCTAATCTCTGGGGGCCTTCGCCCATCCCTTGGACTCCCTGAAGGGCAGGGGCACTTCTTCCTCGCCTTAAAGTTACGTTTTATGTGTATCTAAAGGTATATGCGAAGAATGTAAGAGAATAGACCATTAATAACGTCAGGGAAAGGGCTCCCTGATAATTTCCACAACAGCCAGCCCCTGTACTGAAGCATGCAACACCAGTATCATCTTACCTGCAGTGTCTCCAATGACGTTTTGGAAGGGCCCACTGGCAAACAGTCTCTGGGCCAGCAAAACCTGGGTGTGAGTTGGTAATGCCTGGCTATGCCTTGTCCTTCTCTCCAGCTGAGGCTGCATCTCCTCAAACAAGAGGATTAGTAGGTCAGCCGAGGGAAGCGATATTTGGTCATGAGCTCATTATCACTCAATGCCAAGGGGTCAAGGCGATCCTGAAACCGCCTTTCTTGCCTCAAGGCACAAACGTGGTAGTATGTTAAGAAAATATCCAATATATGCACAAGAAACGACGAAAACAATACGTAATCACAGTACACACTTGTTGGTGGGCAGGGGAATGGGGAGTGCGCACGTGTGGGACAAATCAGCCTCTTCATTTGTTTTCAGTGTTCCATGCAAGATTTCACTTTATGCATCACAAAACCATGTTTCCTTGCTGGTAAAGCTTGTAAACAATTAAAAAAAAAGGTTATTTTGTGGACATAAATATTTATATAAGAGTTTTCGGGTGAGGTGGAGTTAACTTACACCACCACAGGAGGTTGTGTAACTTACCAACCAACCTCTTACGCGTTCGTGGATACCATATGGCAGTCCGAGGCTGATAATGGGCGCTGATTGCAGTTTGTTAAAAGTAGCAACCGTTTCGTGGATCTGGCCCCTGGATGCTTAAGAGAGAGAGAGAGAGAGAGAGAGAGAGAGAGAGAGAGAGAGAGAGAGAGAGAGAGAGAGATAAGGTGATGGGGAGAGTAATAAGAGGGGAAGGTGAGAATGTCAGTCAGGTGATGTTTAGGTAAATGGAAGGTGATAGGGAAAGATTACGGTGTTTGTGAAAAGAAAGATAAGAAAAAGTGAGAGAGAGAGAGAGAGAGAGAGAGAGAGAGAGAGAGAGAGAGAGAGAGAGAGAGAGAGAGAGAGAGAGAGATGACAGGTTATGTCAAGGAAATATGGAAGAGAAATGACGAAGAGTGAAGGAAATTTGAGCGACACACAGCAAATGTACGAGGGAAAATATAAAAGAAGAAATGAGGAAGAGAAAAAAATGAAGAACTATAAAAAAAAAAAACAGACGAGAAATAAGTGAGAAAGGAAAGAAGTGAGGGAAAGATGTAATATTAAGGCGAACACACACACACACACACACACACACACATCAGACAAACCAACAAGAATTGAATGAACCGTCACCATCACCATCATCATCATCAGCACATTATCACAGCACAGCCATCACAGTCGCATCACCTTCAAATCACCACCTCCCCCTTTCTCCTCCTCCCTCTCCCTCCCCTCTGCTCTCCCCACCTTCAATTTTCGAGAGAGAGAGAGAGAGAGAGAGAGATCGTATCAGTATGTTTCCCCCAAGCCCCCGACAAAATTACCCAGGTGAAGAAAAAATGGGAAACAAAAACAAGGGTCAGCTGGAGGAAAAGGGAGGAAAAGGGAGGAAAGGTAAGGGGAATAGGAGAAGGGAAGAAGGGAGTAGGAATGGTGAAAGAGGGAGGGGGTGACAGGAAAGGGCTCACATATTAGTTTCCTGCTGTCATGGTGATTCTCTCTCTCTCTCTCTCTCTCTCTCTCTCTCTCTCTCTCTCTCTCTCTCTCTCTCTCTCTCTCTCTCTCTCTCTCTCTCTCCTTGCAAACTTAATGGACTGTCATAGCATCATTAGCACTCAAAGGATTAACAGGTAAAATATATAAATTCTATCTTTCTTTTCTTTTCTCTCTATTAACCCAAACATTTTTCTTTTTTTTTTTGCAATAGTAACCAGAATTATCAGAGAATGCCCATACCAATAAAATATATAAACTTTGTAATGAATTAACCTTTCCCCTTGAGTAATTACAAACGTGACAAAACTCAAGCACACGCCAAACAACACAAGTTAAAGAGTTGTGATTGGTCTTCCCTCTGAGTGTTACCACCTCCAGGCAAGACGAGACCAGACCCAGGCCCGCAGGAAGCAACACAAGGCAGGCTATACACACCACTGAATCACGCAGCTACGGACGTACTGCACCAGCTAATCAGCGCTCACTTTACAAACACTCCTTGCATCGTATCCTCCCTCCTGCATTTCTAATTCGACTCTACTTTCCTCCATTCCTCTAACCTGTTTCCTCCCTCTCTCTCCCTCCCTTCATCCTTCAGTTTCCTTTCTTTCCCTCTCCATGTCTTTTTTTTTTTTTTTTCTCTCTCTCTCTCTTCCTTCTTCCTAACTTTTCCTCCTCTTTCCAGTTTCCTTTCCCCTCCATCTTTCCCTCTCTTCTCTCCTCTCTTTTCTCCTCACCTACCTCTCCTCTGAATACACGAAAGGAGTGAGAATGAAAAGAGAAGAAAAGAAAGGAGAGGAAGGGGAGAGAAGTATTGGACTAAGAGGAGGTGGAGGAGGAGGAGGAGGAGGAGGAGGAGGAAATGAAGGAAAGAGAGAAGGAAAGAGAGCAAAGAGGGAGAAGAGGGAGAAAAATGTGAGATGGAGGTAGAGGAAAGATAGGAGAAAGAGAAGGAAATAGAGGAGGAGTAGGAGGGAAAGGAAATCAGAGAGAAGAGGCGAAGAAGAATGAAGAGGGAAGAAAGAAATAAGTAGGAGAGAGAGAGGGAGGGGAAGGGAAGGGAAGAGAAGAAAAGTGAGGAGGAGGAAAAAGAGGTGTAGGAGGAAGGAGGAGAAAAAAAGAGAAAATGGAAGAGAGGGAAAAAAAAACACGTAGGAGAAAGAGAGAAGGAAGGAAGGAAGGAGGAGGAGGAGGAGGAGGAGGAGGAGGAGGAGGAGGAGGAGGAGGAGGAGAAGTAGGAAAGGGAAGGTGGAGGAAAAGGAAAACAGAGAGAGAGGAGAAGAAGAAAGAAATACGTAGGAGAGAGAGAAGTGTAGAACAGAGATGGGAGGAGGAGGAAGAGGAGAAACAGGAGAAGGAGGAGGAGGATGGGGGGACAGGTCGCCTTGCTTCACTTACCTGCTTAACTAATGAGATACAAATTTGCGAGCAGTGATAACTAAGGTTGACACAGGAGACAAAACCCTTCCACACCTGCAACAATTAGGCCTCCTCTCCCTAACACTCGGAGAGCCTACTGCAATTCCGCTGGAGAAGGAGAGGTTGGCTGAATCTCTCTCACTTTCAATCTTCTTCTCTCCCCCCCTCCCCCCCCTCTCTCTCTCTCTCTCTCTCTCTCTCTCTCTCTCTCTCTCTCTCTCTCTCTCTCTCTCTCTCTCTCTATCTATCTATCTATTTATTTATGTTTATATATTCACTTATCTATTTCTATTTCCATCTCCTATAAGGTACAGTGGCGGACAGAACTCTCATTTTTATTACATTTCTCGTGTTCCCTCAAGCTTACGCCCACGAATTCTCAGACACTTTGTTTTCTCATCAGGATTATTTACAAAAGCTGCAGAAATCACTAATGGTGTTCTTGACAGTGTTTTCTTTCATTCTCATCTTAACCTTCCCTTACTTTTACCACTACTAATACTATTTCTGCAAACACCAGTACTCCCATTATTACTATTAGCATGTACTGTTACTACTACTACTACTACTACTACTACTACTACTACTAGTACTACTACTACTACTACTACTACTACTACACTTTTCTAGAGCAACCAAAGAGATACAGGGGATGAGGGTTATTCCTTACAAAAAGACAGAAGCTTTTAGATTTACATTTTTTACAGCGACATAGGTTAAGAAGGGATCTGATGAAAGTCTAAGTTTTACAGGGGGTACAATAAGGGTGACGTAGGCAAAATTCTCAGGATCAGTAATGAGGATAGAACAAGAAATAACGGGTTCAGTCTTGAAAAGGTTAGATTTAAAAAAGAGATAGGATTGAATTGGTTCTCACAGAGTGGTAGATGAATGGGATAGACGCAGTAATTAGCTTGTTAGTTCTGAGTCATTAGAAACTTTAAAAAATTAAGACAAATTTATGGATGGGGATGATGGGTGGAAACAGGTTGGCACGTTTGACACAGAGAGTGCCACGTGTAGGCCTGATGGCTTCCTGCTGCTTCCATTATTTTGTGTTCTTAAGAGATCAGTAGTTGTGTTCTTTAAGGTGTTTTCATATTGCCAGTTTAGAATTCTTGATAAGCTATGACTACAATCATGAAAACAGTCTCTAAAACCACAAATCATCCCCGCCACAGCCTGCTACACGTGAGGGACACAACGAGGAAATGTTTACGAGTACGAGTCAAAGTCTTTCCGCCTCGAGCACCTGTCTTGCCTGGTCGTGGTGGTGGTGGTGGTGGTACCTGGTGAGTTATGGACACGCTGCCTAGTCTGGATTCAAGGCTCCGTGTGGCTCTTTAAATGTAACTTCCTGTAATTACATGTCATTAATTCCTTATTTTTCAGATCAGTGGAGCTATAGCATCTAATTAATATTGCTGACCATCATTACTCACGCTGTTTTGTATGCGAGTCAGATGTTAACGCGTAATACTGTGACTATACGAGTATGTAATTATTAACTTTCTGATCATTCGCTGCACAAAGTTTTCTACTTTCTCTCACCGCCATTTTGTCCACCCCCCCTCCGAATGTAAGAGTCAACCAACATTCTCAGTCCTTCATGAACTTATACCGGTGAACTCTGGAACTCCCTGCCTGCTTCTGTATTTTCCCTTGCCTGTGACTTGAACTCTTCCAGGGAGATTTCAAAATACTTCTCTTAATTTTGGATAATCCGTTTCTTGCTCTGCTTTTTGTGGACCTGCGCCTTCATTGACATTTTTTTTTCCTTCCCCATTTTGTTGTTCTTGTTACTGTGATTACTAAAAAAAAAAAAAATTCCAATATTTAAAATCAGCAGCGTTAGCATTGGCAGTCTACTACAGAATCTTCCTTAGTTTTCATTCTTTACCACAGAATACCCGTGACTCCGTTTTCTATGCAGGACCTACGTGGTTTTGTCTATCACCCGTTTTCTCTCAGTACACAGGTGAAGGGAGAGGTGAGCGGAGAGATGTCTTGTCCTGTTCTATCCTGTTTTCCAACACGTAGTTTATTAATGGAGATAGGTACAGATCATAGAATGCACTTGCAATAAACTAATATGAAAATAATCTCTCTCTCTCTCTCTCTCTCTCTCTCTCTCTCTCTCTCTCTCTCTCTCTCTCTCTCTCTCTCTCTCTCTGAAGCCTTTATCCTCTGAGTACCAGCGCAGGCAGTGAAAGTACAGAGCAAAGTGATGGGCAGAGGAAGAGTGGAAGCAGAGAAGGAGAGTGAGAGGGAACAGGAAAGATAAGAAGAGAGGAATGGAGGGAGATTGGCGGTGGTGATGGTGGTGGTGGTGGTGGTGGTGGTGGTGGTGGTGGTAGTGGTTGTGGTGGCGGTGGTGGTGGTGGTGGAGATATTGATTGAAAGAAAAGGATGCAAATGAACGCCAAATAACACCTGAGAGAGAGAGAGAGAGAGAGAGAGAGAGAGAGAGAGAGAGAGAGAGAGAGAGAGAGAGAGAGAGAGAGAGAGATTCAGATGATGCCTTTCCTGATTGACTTCAAAAGATTCTCTCACCTTTGTATGCGAGAGGAAAGAGAGAGAGAGAGAGGGGGAAGGAGGAGGACAAAGAAAAACAGAGGAAGGAAAGAAAGAAGGAAGGAAGGAAAAAAAAAGGAAAGGAAAGCAAGAAAAAAGAAAGAGAAAGAGGAGATTATGAAGGCGAGAAGTGAGTCAACAAGAAACTTCGGTGGAAAATGAATTCAGCTGAGAGAGAGAGAGAGAGAGAGAGAGAGAGAGAGAGAGAGAGAGAGAGAGAGAGAGAGAGAGAGAGAGAGAGAGAGAGAGAGAGAGAGAGAGAGAGTAAAGGGATATATTAAGGGGACAAGAGGAAATAGAAATAAGTTTGTTTAGTGCAGTGGTTAACGATTACGGGGCAAGGGTGAGGAGGAGGAGGAGGAGGAGGAGGAGGAGGAGGAATGGAGAAAGGTTGGTGTCCTCTTCTCCTTATCGTGGTAATTTCAGTCTAAGTTATCTCTTGTCTGGAGGAGGAGGAGGAGGAGGAGGAGGAGGAGGAAGGTTAGTCAGCGTGAGATTTGGTTCGATCTTGTCAGTTTTTCTGTGCCTCAAGTTGTGGTGGTGAGTGGTGGTGAGGGACTGTGGTGATTAGGTCGGATGAGTGAGTGAATGAGTGAATGAGGGAGTGAGTGATTGGAGGAGTGAATGAATGAATGAATCAGATGAATGAACAGGATGACTAACTGACAAACTGAGAGCTGACTGACTGACTGACTGAATGAATAAATGAATGACAATGAATGAATGAATGAATGAATGAATAAAGCGGATGACAAGTGAATGAACTGGTGACTTTTTAATCAACTGACTGACTAACTGGCTGACCGGCTCACTGACTGAATGAACCACTCACTGACTGGCTGACTAACTAACAAACTGACTGACTGACTGACTAGCCGAATGACTAACTGATTATCTAATTCCCATATTTTTGCCACTTAATATTTGTGTTCCTACATTCATAAAACACACCAGCGCATACACTGAACAATAGCAACGATTTTAGCCACCGAAAGAAAAGAAAAGAAAAAAAGAAAAAAAGAAAAAAGGATACATTATCTTTTCATTGGCTTCTTCACGTCAAATTCAACTGCATTACACAAACTATCTGCTATACACACCTCTTTACACAGGGCGAGACTGAGGTGGCGTGGGCGTGTCAGGAGGACAGACGAGGAGTGGGTGGGGAGGAGGAGGAGGAGGAGGATGCTGTGGATGGATCTACCGGTAGGAGAAAGAGAGGAAGACCTGAGAGAAGGTTTATGTATGCAGTGAAAGACATGCTTATAATGGCTGTGACTGGGAGAGGTGCAGAAGACAGAGTGCGTTGGAGAAGGTTGATCCGCTCTGGCGACACCTGACAGGAGGAGGAGGAGGAGAAGGAGGAGGAGGAGGAGGAGGAGGAAAAGAAGATGGAGGAGAAGAAGAAGAAGAAGAAGAAGAAGAAGAAGAAGAAGAAGAAGAAGAAGAAGAAGAAGAAAGAACACTGAGGCCTAGGCTTCACTCTTTCACTAACACAACATCGATTTAATCATATTCCAGATGTCACAAAGAGGATGAATTTAAGGATAATACTTTTCGTTTCCAAGGAGGGCGTTATGAATCACCCAGCTACTCTCTCAACTCCATTGCATTTTTGTGACTTATTAATGGGGGATTGGATCAAATTTGGAAGACGTGGGACTGAATGGCTTCAAAAACACTACAGGAAGAATTCAGAAACAGTCATGCATATCCCATACTGATGTTATACAAAATACAAATAAAGGCGCAAATCAATGAACATGTTCGGGGATTATGGAAATAACTACTAATTTACTGTTACTACTAATTTTCAGACATTGCCAGTTTATTTCTCGGTAAAATATGGCGCTTTCTCTCCTCGTGATCTACACAGGGAAGGCATCAACAGTGAAACCAATCAGCTGAATGGCTCTTACACTAACCTAACCTAATCTAACTTAGCCTACACTAAACTTAACCAACATTATCTAATCTTGGCTAAAACTAACTTACTTAACTCAACCTAAAATAAACTCAACTAAACAAACTTAACCTAACCTAACCTAACCGACCTAACCTAACCTAACCTAACCTAAACCTAAACTAACCTAACCAGACTAGCCTAACCTAACCTAACTTAATCTAACCTAACCTAACCTAACTTAACCTAACCTAACCTAACCGACCTAACCTAATCTAAACCTAAACTAATCTAACCAGACTAGCCTAACCTAACCTAACTTATCTAACCTAACCTAACCTAACCTAACCTAACCGACCCAACCTAACCTAGCCTAAACCTAAACTAACCTAACCAGACTAGCCTAACCTAACCTAACTTAATCTAACCTAACCTAATATAACCTAACCTAACATAACCTAACCTAACCTAACCTAACCTAACTTAACCTAACCTAACCTACCCTAAACATAAACTAAACTAACGTAAACTAAATTAAACTAAACTAAATTAAACTAAACTAACCTAACCTAACCTAAACTAAATTAAATTAACCTTAACTAACCTAACCTAACCTAAACTAAATTAAATTAACCTAACACTTTGATAAAAAAGCTGATGTAATTTGAAAATCATCCCTCTCTTGTTAACCTTTTCCTTGCAATGGGTGTCCTTTGTTCACACTCAGAGCAATGTAATGAAAACAACAAAAAAGAAAGCTGATAAAAAAAAAAAAATCGTGATAAAGATAAAGAAAGAACAGGTGAGGAGAAAAATAGAGGAAAGGAAAAAAAAATATGAAAATAAAGTGAAGAGGGAAGAGGAGATAAGGGAGAGAGAGAGAGAGAGAGAGAGAGAGAGAGAGAGAGAGAGAGAGAGAGAGAGAGAGAGAGAGAGAGAGAGAGAGAGAGAGAGAGAAAGGAAAGAAAAAAATAGCTAAATTTTCTTTTTTTTTTCCATGCGACGAAATTTCTAAAGAGAGACTACAGTACTAAAATATATCTAAAAAAAAAGTTTGTAGGTCATAATGGGAAAAGTTGTCTTGCAGTGAAGGAGTTAAAGGTGTCATTTGTATGTAGCAGCGAGTGGCGAGCGGGCGGTGGGTGGCAAGTAGTGAGTGAGTGGTGATGGTGAGTGAGTGGACGGCGTGGCGATTGTGTGAGGGGAGGCTGGAAATAGAGCCCCCGTTTTCTCCACGTGAGTTTTAAGGGGCGACTTGACTAAAGAAAAAAAAAAAAGGAAGAAAAAAAAGTGAAAAAATAGGAAAAAAAGAAAAACTTGCGACTATTTCCAGCGGCAGGGATCGGGTATCAACAGTGGTTGGCTACCTGCACCACCAATGAGGGGAGGGAGGAATATGTTGAATGCAATCAGTGGTGTTTGTGGCCCCGCGTGTGTGTGTGTGTGTGTGTGTGTAATAATAATAATAATAATAATAAACGGTTTATTATTTAGGCAGTTAACAAACTGAAAAAGTACATAGGGGGTGGGGAAAGACTTAACATTAATCCTATGTGTGTGTGTGTGTGTGTGTGTGTGTGTGTGTGTGTGTGTGTGTGTGTGTGTGTGTGTGTGGCGGGGGGTATCGGTGAAGCACATGAGGGTTGTGGATCAGAATGTGAGGAATAACACCATTGATAGATATGGACAGATAGATAGACAGATAGGAGGATAGATAGATAGTACACAGACAAGAAGGTAGGTAGGTAGATTGATAGACAGAAAGGTGGATAGATAGATCGATAAACAGACGTACAGGACCAGACAGACAGATAGACAGATAGAGAGTACGGTAGACTGATTGATAGCCAGACAGAAAGATAGATAGACAGAAAGGTGGATAAGAAGACTGACGGACATTCACGTGGATGGACGGATAGACAGTAAGGTAGATGGATGGATAAATAGACAGGCAGGCAGGTGAGTAGATAGGTAGATAGTTAGACAGGTGGACAGGCAGACAGACAAACAGGTAGAAGTAGACACATAGACAGACATGCAGGTACATAAATAGAGAGAAGAGGATTTTTCTTTCACTACAGTACATTGTTATTATTATTATTATTATTATTATTATTATTATTATTATTATTATTATTATTATTATCATTTTTTTCGCCGTTAAATCATGATCTTGTTCTTTACATTTACATCACTACTACTACTACTACTACTACTACTACTACTACTACTACTACTACTACTACTACTACGACTATAAAATTCGAAACACTTACGGAACAACCTTTCCTCTTCAATAACGTTTTGTAAGAGCTCGGTCCTCGTGTGTGTGTGTGTGTGTGTGTGTGTGTGTGTGTGTGTGTGAAAGAGGAAAATGGAACTACAAAATCCTATTATCTTATCAGAGGAACTTGTGACGCCTGTTTTCTGGGAACCGAGGGAGAGGGAGAGGGAGAGGGAGAGGGAAAGAGAGA
>NW_026973679.1:1167500-1172500 GCF_035594125.1 Scylla paramamosain | reverse complement strand
GGCAGAGGAGAGAGAGTATGAGGTAATAAGGAAGAGGAGAGAAGGAGGGAGAAAAGGAAGGAAGGAGAGAAGGAAGGAGAGAAGGAGGGATAGATGAAGAGGTGGGAATGAGGAAAAGAAGGAAGCGAAGGAGGGAGAGAAGGAGGCAAGGAAGTAGGGAGATGAGAGAGAGGGAGAGGAGAGAAAGGATAAAGGGAAAAAAGGGAAGGAAAGGGACAGAATGAGGAAAGGAAAGAAGGGAAGAAGGAAAGAAAAAAACAGAGAAGAGAATGAAGAAAAGGAGAGAGAGAGAAAAGACGGGAAGTGGGGAGAGAAAGAAGGAAAGGAGAGAGAAAGAAAGGAGAGAAGGAAAGGGAGAAAGAAGGGAAAAAGGAAAGTAGAAAAAGAAGGGAAGAAAGGAGAGGAAGGAAAAGAAGGAGGAAGGGGGAGAGGAGGAGGGAAAGGAGGGAGGAAAGGAGGGAAGGAGGGAAATGTGGAGTTATTTTGGAGGTAAAAAAGAAGGGCAAACACGAGTCGCTCTCTCTCTCTCTCTCTCTCTCTCTCTCTCTCTCTCTCTCTCTCTCTCTCTCTCTCTCTCTCTCTCTCTCTCTCTCTCTCTCATATACACTAATATGTACGAGCACAAATCAATTTATTCTGCTTCCCTTCCTTCCTTCCTTCATCTCTCCTCCCTTTCTTCCTTCATTCATTTATTCGTACGCTTTAATTCTCTCTCTCTCTCTCTCTCTCTCTCTCTCTCTCTCTCTCTCTCTCTCTCTCTCTCTCTCTCTCTCTCTCTCTCTCTCTCTCTCTCCTTTTCTCATCCTAACTGCCTTCCCTTCTTCGTTCCTTCATCTCCTTCTTTCCTTCTTCTCTCCTGATTTCCTAACTTTCTTTCTCCTCCTCTTTTCACTCTTCGTCTTTTATTTTTGTTGTTTGTCTTCTTCCATGTCCTCCACATCTTTCTGAACTTGCGTCTTTCCTCTCTCTCTTCTCCTTTTCTTCTCTCCTTCTTCCTTTTCTCTCTTGTTTTCTCCGTTTCATTCCATCTTTACTTTTCTTTTACCTTTACTTTCTTCCCCTTGATTTTTCCCTTCCCTTTCTTCCTTTCATTCTACTCTCCCCTTTTCGCATTCACTTTTCCCCTTTCCTCTCCTCCCTTCCTCTTCCCCTCCTTTTTTCTCTCTTTCCCTCCCCTCCTGTCCGTCCTCCAATCTCCTTTTATTCTTTCTCTTCCTCCTTTCTTTACATTTACTCTTGGCTTTCTGCATTAATCTTTCCCTTTCTTTTTTTCATTTCCTTCCTTCCCTTCCTTTCCTCTTTTCTGTTTTTATCCTTATTTATTCACCTTTCCTCCTTTTCTTCTTTCCCTTCCACTTTATCTACTCCCTATTTTCTTTCTTTCTCTTCGTTCTTTCCTTATTCCGACTGTCAGCCAAACACATTCACCTTTACTCCTATCCCTTTCCTTCTCTTTCCTTTCACTTCTCGTTACTTTCCTCCCTTTCTGTCTCTATTTTATATCTTCCCCTAGCTCTTTACTCTATTCATTTCATTCTTGGATTCCTTTTTTCCCTTCCCTCCATCTTCCCTTCCCTTCCCTTTCTTTTCCTTCTCTTTCCTCCTTTCCTTTTTATCTCCCTTTTCCGATTTTACTTTCTTCATTTCCCTTTTACTTTTCTTCTTTCCTTATCCCTGTTTCTTTCCTTTCTTTCCCTTCACTTCAGTCACCTTTTCATCCCTTCACTTTCTTCCCGTTCTTTCCCTTCACTCTTTGTTGTTTTTGCTCTATCCAATTCGCATTTACCTCTCCCCATTCCTGCCTCCCTCTCCTTTAATTCCTTCCCTTCAATTCCCTTTCCTTCTCTTTCTTTCACTTTCTCCCAGTCCTTTCTCTCTATTTCTCTTTTTTACTCTTTCCAGTCCACGTTTACCTCTACCCTTTCCTGCTCACCTTCCTTCCCCTTCCCCTTCCCTTCCTTTCCCTTCGCTTCGCCAGGTGTGTTCCCTTCATTAACAGGCAGGTAGTGAGTTCGATGGTGACGCGGGCCAGGTAAACACTACTTTTGCCACCGCACACAGAGACCCCGTGTGTGTGTGTGTGTGTGTGTGTGTGTGTGTGTGTGTGTGTGTGTGTGTGTTGGTTATCCATTTCATACATTAATGATATACAACAAACATACAAGTCAAATAAATACAAATGTAACTATACGCTTATAAATTCTTTGCCTCAAGAAAATACCATAGAAAAAATATTACTACCTACAATAAATTCACACACACACACACACACAAAAAATAATAATAATAAATAAATCAAACAAAACTGAGACAATAGCATAATAATAATAATAATAATAATAATAAAAATCCTTAACACATACTTTTCAACCTTTAAGGAAACAAGTAGACGTATTTAGCTACTTCAACTCTTCATTAAAATTAACAGAAAAGACACTTGATATAAGAGAAATGACACCCAGGAGACAGATACAAAAGGAAAAAAAGAGCTGGAACGTGGAGAAATAGTGACAGTAAATAAAGGAGAGGTAAGGATGAAAATGATATCAAACAGCAAGAGAGGTAAGATAATTATAATAAATAGTAAAGCAGGCAGTAAGAATGAACAAACCAAGAGATATATGTATTATAATAGAAAGATCTTCAGCCAAGACAGATAATATATACAAGAATCTGACACGAGGTTAGGCTATAGGAAATAATGAAGCAAACTGAGGAAATAAATAAATGGAGAGATGTAATCATTATAATAAAAAAAACACTAAAGACAAGATAAGACCTGATGGGGTCCCTCCTATCGTTCTCCGAAACTGTGCCTCCGTGCTTACACCTTGCTTAGTCAAACTCTTTCAACTCTGTCTGTCAACATCTACCTTTCCTTCTTGCTGGAAGTTTGTCTACATTCAGCCTGTTCCTAAAAAGGGTGACCGTTCTAATCCCTCAAACTACCGTCCTATTGTTTTATATTCCTGCTTCTCTAAAGTTTTTTAATCTATCCTCAACAAGAAAATTTTTAAACATGTATCACTTCACAACCTTCTACCTGAACACCAGTATGGATTCCGTCGATGCCGCTCTACTAGTGATCTTTTGGTTTTCCTTACTGAGTCTTGGTCATCCTCTTTTAGGGATTTTGGTGAAACTTTTGCTGTTGCTGTAGACATACCTAAAGCTTTTGATACAGTCTGGAACAAAGCTTTGATTTCCAAATCAGCCTCCTACGGCTTCTATCCTTCTCTCTGTAACTTCATTTCAAGTTTTCTTTCTGATCGTTCTATTGCTGCTGTGGAAGACGGCCACTGTTCTACTAAACAGTGGTGTTCCTGAGGGTTGGGGAAGAGCAAACTTAGTATTGTTCAACGCCTCAAAAACTCAGTTTCTCAATCTATCAGTTAGACACAACCTTCCAGACAACTATTTCCTCTTCTTCAATGACACTCAACTGTCCCCCTCTTCTACACTGAACATCCTTGGTCTGTCCTTTACTTATAACCTAAACTGGAAGCTTCACATCTCATCTCTAGCTAAAACATCTTCTGTGAAGTTAGGCGTTCTGAGTTATCGCCGCCAGTATTTCTCCCTCCCTCCTCATCCCCAGCTACTAACTCTGTCCAGAGGCCTTATCCGTCCATGTATGGAGTATGCTTCACATATATGGGGAGGTTCGCTGATGCCGCTATTTTAGACAGGGTGAAATCGAAAGCTTTTTGCCTTATCAATTCCTTTCTCTAACTGACTGTCTTCAGCCTCTTTCTCATCGCCTCCCCTCCTTCCGCCGTCTCGCTACACAAGACTCTTCTTTCTTTCATCCCTATTCTGTCCACCCCCTTAATGCAGGAGTTAACCAGTATTCTCAATCATTCATCCCTTTCTCCGGTAAACTCTGGAGCTCCCTGCCTGCTTCTGTATTTCCACTTTCCTATGTCTTCAACCCTTTCAAGAGGGGAGGTTTCAAGACACTTATCCTTCAACTTTCGATGATTCTCTTGACATCTCTTTTGGGACTAGCATCTCACTGGGATTCTTTTTTCTCGTGTGTGTTTCCTTTGGCCAGTGACACTCTTACATAAAAAAAAAAAAAAACATATACGAGAATCTGGCATGAGGTTAGGTTAGATAAGGCAGGCATTAACAATAAACAGTAAAGCAAACTGAGAAAATAAATAAACGAAGAAATCTAATTATTATAGTAAAAAGATGTAAAGGCCAGACAGACAATGTATACGACAATCTGGCACAAGGTTTTGTTTCTTACCTTGTTGTGACATACAACTCTGTCTTAAGCCATCCTCAGAAGCTCCTGCAGGGGAAAAAAGACATCATTAGCATCCATTCTCTCTCTCTCTCTCTCTCTCTCTCTCTCTCTCTCTCTCTCTCTCTCTCTCTCTCTCTCTCTCTCTCTCTCTCTCTCTCTCTCTTTTACTCTCTTTTACTCTCCCTTTTACTTTTTTTTTTAATTGATTTATTTGTTTCTTCCATCACTATTTCTTTCTTTATTCCATCATCTCACTTTCTATATTTTCTTTACTTCCTTTTCTTTCCGCCTTCTTTCCGTTCTTTCTTTCCTCCTTCCTTCCTTTCTTCGTTCTTACTTTACAATTACATACACACAAAAACACTTTACTCTCTCTCTCTCTCTCTCTCTCTCTCTCTCTCTCTCTCTCTCTCTCTCTCTCTCTCTCTCTCTCTCTCTCTCTCTCTCTCTCTGTTCAAATCACTGCCGGTTCAAAGGGGATTTAATTAATTTCGCCGAAAATGAATGGTTTGAAAAAAAAATAAAATCAATTGAGGTCCAGCAAAGGTTTGTGTGTGTGTGTGTGTGTGTGTGTGTGTGTGTGTGTGTGTGTGTGTGTATGTGTGTTGGTACGCCATTTATTGCATGGAGTTTGTGACTGACATCTGCGAATGT
Source organism: Scylla paramamosain (assembly GCF_035594125.1). Taxonomy (NCBI): domain Eukaryota; kingdom Metazoa; phylum Arthropoda; class Malacostraca; order Decapoda; family Portunidae; genus Scylla; species Scylla paramamosain. The sequence continues at coordinate 1,167,591 of NW_026973679.1, read as the reverse complement.
TGTGCATATGCATGTATGTATGTATGTATGTATGTATGTATGTAAGTATGTATGTGCTACATGTATGTATGTATGTATGTATGCAATCCAA
>NW_026973679.1:1142500-1150000 GCF_035594125.1 Scylla paramamosain | reverse complement strand
CCTCCTCCTCTTCCTCCTCTTCCTCCTCCTCCTCTCCCTCCTCCTTTCGCTACAGACCGACATAAATGTTTTCAAAAGCCTATAATAGCAAGAGAGAGAGAGAGAGAGAGAGAGAGAGAGAGAGAGAGAGAGAGAGAGAGAGAGAGAGAGAGAGAGAGAGAGAGAGAGAGAGAGAGAGAGAGAGAGAGAGAGAGAGCAGAGGAGACAACTGGAAAATGGAAAGTGAATGAGGATAAGAACTGTAAGCCGATAAAGAAGAAGAAGAAGAAGAAGAAGAAGAAGAAGAAGAAGAAGAAGAAGAAGAAGAAGAAGAAGAAGAAGAAGAAGAAGAAGAAGAAGAAGAAGAAGAAGAAGAAGAAGAAGAAGAAGAAGAAGAAGAAGAAGAAGAAGAAGAAGAAGAAGAAGAAGAAGAAGAAGAAGAAGAAGAAGAAGAAGAAGAAGAAGAAGAAGAAGAAGAAGAAGAAGAAGAAGAAGAAGAAGAAGAAGAAGAAGAAGAAGAAGAAGAAGAAGAAGAAGAAGAAGAAGAAGAAGAAGAAGAAGAAGAAGAAGAAGAAGAAGAAGAAGAAGAAGAAGAAGAAGAAGAAGAAGAAGAAGAAGAAGAAGAAGAAGAAGAAGAAGAAGAAGAAGAAGAAGAAGAAGAAGAAGAAGAGGAGGAGGAGGAGGAGGACGAGGAACAAGAACAAGAACAAGAACGACAAAAATAACAAGAAAACAAACAAAAACAAAAACAAGCAACAACAACAACAACAACAACAACAACAACAACAGCAACAACAAAAAGAAGGAAGAAGAGGACAAAAGAGGAGGAAGAGGAGGAAGAAGGAGCAAAACGGTATAATTTCATTGGCAGTTAGCAAAAAGCGAAGCAATTTAGAGAAGACAATAGGTAATGCACACGAGAGGAGGAGGAGGAGGAAGAGGAGGAGGAGGAGGAGGAGGAGGAGGAGGAGGAAATACAAAGGAAATACAAAGGAAAGAACAAACAGTAACAGTCCTACTGGGCCTAACGAGGCTGTCTGTGTGTCTATTCTACCACTACCACTACAGATTCTAAGAGTTAGAGGATGGAGGACACTAGAGATCAAGGAAGGAAAAACAGGAGAGTGTAGGGAGGAGGAAAGGCTAAGATGTGATAGGAAAGGATGAAAGAGAAATTATACTATTCACTACAGTAACTAAAAACATTTTATGAAGGCGCAAAGTACGTTATATGAGGGGTTGCTGCGAGGTGATTGTCCAACCTTTGTTTAAAAGTTTCTATTGTGTTACTATCGACAATATGTGCTGGGAGAGAGTTCCAGACATTTACAATTCTATTAAAGAAATAATACTTAGCCTCGTCTGATCTGAAACGCTTACCTATAATCTTGTAGCCATTATTTAGAGTGGTGTTGGAACTGTCAATGATGAGATAGTTGTTTACATTTACGTTATCAAAGCTCCGACACATCTTAAACAATTCAATTAAGTCACCTCGCATTCGCCGTTTCTCTAAACTGAACAAGTTGAGTTCCCTCAAGCGCTCCTCATAAGGCTTGTTCCGCAGTCGTGGGATCAACTTGGTAACTCTTCTTTGGACTCTCTCCAGCTTGTCTATATCTTTCCTGTAATGGGGTGACCAGAACTGGACGCAATACTCAAGTAGAGGTCGGACAAGTGTATTAAACAATGTGAGAATTACCCCTTCTGATTTGAATTCGAAAGTCCTACCAAGGAGGAGGAGGAGGAGGAGGAGGAGGAGGAGGAGGAGGAGGAGGAGGAGAAGGTGAAAAAGAAGATAGGGATTGTGGACACGTCAAACCTCTCTCTCTCTCTCTCTCTCTCTCTCTCTCTCTCTCTCTCTCTCTCTCTCTCTCTCTCTCTCTCTCTCTAACGAAGAACGAAGCAATTAAGGAAAGAAAACAATCAACGTAAGAGAGAGAGAGAGAGAGAGAGAGAGAGAGAGAGAGAGAGAGAGAGAGAGAGAGAGAGAGAGAGAGAGAGAGAGAGAGAGAGAGAGATGAGCTAGTTCTCTCCTCCATATTATATGAGACCTACCTATCCTTCCTCCCTCCCTCCCTCCTTCCTTCCTTCCTTCCTTCCTTCCTTACTTCTCTCCTTCTCTCCTTCTTTCCTCCCCTCCTTCCCTCTAATTTAACCACAAAAGTTAGCTCAAGACTACCCTCCTTCTCTCCCTACCTCTTTCTCTCTTCTTCCCTCCCTCCCTCCCTCCTTCTTCCTCCTCCTCTCCTTCTTTCATTCTCTCTCCTCCTCCAGTCATCACATCAATTATTTTTTTTATCAATTTCCTAACAAGAGTAAAAATTTTCTAAAAGGGTTTACAAGTTTTTATAATTCTCTCTCTCTCTCTCTCTCTCTCTCTCTCTCTCTCTCTCTCTCTCTCTCTCTCTCTCTCTCTCTCTCTCGTACTCTTACCTTGCTTGTTTTGTTTCATTAATTTCTTCATTCTTCTTTCAGTTCTTCTTTATGCCTTCTTTTCCATGCTTCCCTCTTTTGTTTTTTCTTTATTTTCTCTCTCCATCCTTCTCTCCCTACTTCTCTCCCTCCTTCTCTCCCTGCTTCCTCTCCCTTGGTCATAAGAAGGAAGATATAACCGAGGCAATTCTCTCTCTCTCTCTCTCTCTCTCTCTCTCTCTCTCTCTCTCTCTCTCTCTCTCTCTCTCTCTCTCTCTCTCTCTCTCTCTCACCAGATTAATTAAGAAAACTTTTGCTAACACATTACAGAAAGCAGTACCTCCATGAGAGAGAGAGAGAGAGAGAGAGAGAGAGAGAGAGAGAGAGAGAGAGAGAGAGAGAGAGAGAGAGAGAGAGAGAGAGAGAGAGAGAGAGAGAGAGAAAGGAAGGGGTGTTTTATTACGATTATTATATTTTTACGGATGGATGTGTGTGTCTGTAATAATAATAATGATAATAATAATAATAATAATAATAATAATAATAATAATAATAATAATAATAATAATAATAAACGGTTTATTATTTAGGGAGTTAACTAACTGGAAATGTACAGAGGGGGTGGGGAAATACTTAACATTAATCCTAAAAGTGTGTGTGTGTGTGTGTGTGTGTGTGTGTGTGTGTGTGTGTGTTTACAATCACTTCCCTCATCATGTGTGCGCAAGTTTACACAGAAACACACACAAGAGTACAAATATTTTGGCATCCCATATGTACACACACACACACACACACACACACACACACACACACACACACACACACACACACACACACACACACACACACACAGAAATTTTACGTACATAACCTTCACATAGGCTTGTAGGTGTACACACACACACACACACACACACACAATTATATCTTCACTTTGCTCTCTCTCCTTCTCTCCCTCTCCTTCTCTCTCTCTCTCTCTCTCTCTCTCTCTCTCTCTCTCTCTCTCTCTCTCTCTCTCTCTCTCTCTCTCTCTCCCTCCCCGCCACCTGTCACAACACCCTCCCTTACGTATGCAAATTAGTCCTGCATTCTACCTTAAGGAGGAGAGAGGGAGCGGGAGAGAGAGAGAGGGAGAGGGAGAGGGAGAGAGGGAGAGGGAGAGAGAGAGGGAGAGGGAGAGAGGAGGAAAGACGAGAAGGCGGTTTCTGTGTAAATGTAGAAACTCTCTCTCTCTCTCTCTCTCTCTCTCTCTCTCTCTCTCTCTCTCTCTCTCTCTCTCTCTCTCTCTGTCAGCCATTTTCTCCTCTTTCATCTATCGTTAATTTTCTATTTCCTCTTCTTCTTTGTTGTTGTCATCCTCCTCCTTCCTCTCCTCCTCCTCCTCCTCCTCCTCCTCCTCCTCCTCCTCGTTCTCCGCCTCCTGATCCACCTCTTCCTTCTCTTTCTTTTTCAGTTCCTCCTCCTCCTCATCCACCTCTTCCTTCTCTTTCTCCTACTTCCTTCCTCCTTTCTTTCGTCCAAATGTTCTCTCTTCCTTAAAGTTCCTTCTCTTGTCTCTTTCATTCCATGTTTATTCTTGTCTGTGCCTCCGTCCGTCCGTCTGTCTGTCTGTCTGTCTGTCTGTCTGTCTGTCTGTCTGTCTGTCCGTTTGTCTGTCTGTTCCTCTATCTCTCTCATCCTTAAAGCGCTGAGAGAGAGAGAGAGAGAGAGAGAGAGAGAGAGAGAGAGAGAGAGAGAGAGAGAGAGAGAGAGAGAGAGAGAGAGAGAGAGAGAGAGAGAAATATTCTTGACGTAAGAAAGAAAGAAAAAAGACAGATCAAGAAAACATACACTCGCTCTAACCTGAATTTTTCTTTAATATTTTGATTTTAGGAATTCTCTCTCTCTCTCTCTCTCTCTCTCTCTCTCTCTCTCTCTCTCTCTCTCTCTCTCTCTCTCTCTCTCTCTCTCAAGATTTTTTTTAAACATTACCAATCACTTTTCTTATATTCTCATTTTTTTTTCTTTCCTTCATTCGACTTCTTCTTGTGCTACTTCTCCTCCTCCTCCTCCTCCTCCTTCTTTCTTCATGTATATATTTATGTATCTATCTATCTATCTATCCATTATCGCTTCTACACCTTTTCTTCTTCCTCCTCCTCATCATCATGCTCCTTTTCCTCCTCGTCATTCTACTCCTCCTCCTCCTCCTCTTCCTCCTCCTCCTTCTACACATTCAGTACACACAAAGAATATTATTATCACCTCAAGCTTTTAAACACTCCACGTACAAACAAAAAGTGATCAAGAAAAATATATATAAACCTTTCTTTCATATATATTTCATTTTACATATTTCAACTTTTTATTTATCTATTTATTTTTTTTAACATTACGTCCTACATTCTACACCACTTCTGAAAGGCACAGGTTGGTGGGGAGAAGCCTTCTACTTTACTACCTTCCCTTAATCCCACTAATACTGCTAATTAGAGTGAAATGACATACTCTAATTAGGACCGGAATCTGTGTTTCTGTTTGTATTTATATATATTTTTTTTGTTTTTAATCCTTCTTCCTCTCCTCTTCCTCCTTCTCTTCCTCCTCCTCCTCTTCCTGCTTCTTCTCTTCCTTTCTTCTTTTCCTAGTATAAATCGTCCTCATCATGACCACCAGACATACACACACACACACACACACACACACACACACACACACACACACACACACACACACACACACAAATAAACGATGTTGACATCAGAGAGAGAGAGAGAGAGAGAGAGAGAGAGAGAGAGAGAGAGAGAGAGAGAGAGAGAGAGAGAGAGAGAGAGAGAGAGAGAGAGAGAGAGAGAGAGAGAGAGAGGCCACCACTCGCACAGTCTGGCTATGGGATAGGGCAGACTGGGGCTCCCTTCGCCGAGACCTGCGCAGGACTAACTGGCCTTCCATCCTGCAGGGTGGAGCGGAGGTACAGGCGCGAGCCTTCACTTACAGGGCTCAGTGCTGGGTGGGGCCAGTCCTGTGGAACATCTACGTGGACGATCTTCTCCGACAGCTGGCGGCGGTCTCAGCTTATGCTGACGATTGCACTCTCTCCTGTACCTACCCTCGACACGAAAGTGTGCGTGCTGCTGAAGAGATCAATCAGCAGCTTGGGGTGATACAGGAGTGGGGGGCACGCTGGCAGGTGACCTTTGCTCCGGAGAAGACACAGGCAATGGTAGTTTCTCGATCCCCCGCTGCCGAGCCAGCAGTGGAGGGAGGGCTAAGCTTTGGTGGCCTTCCTCTCGAACTCCAGGAGTCCGTCAAGATTCTTGGGGTGGAGGTGGATCGAGGGCTGCGGTTTGACCGCCACCTCAAACACATTGCCCTTAAGGCCTCACACCGAGTCTCCTCCTTGAGGAGGGTGGCCAACTTGCTCGACAGGAGAGGGAGGCTCTTGCTCTACAAGGCCCAGATACGGCCTTATTTAGAGTATGCCACCCTCTCCTGGATGTCCTGTGCTGCCACACACATCAACAAGCTCGACGGCATCCAGCGACGGGCGCTGCGACTGGTGGAAGCAGCAGGTGCTCCAGCCCATCCTGAGACTCCCGTCGACACGTTAGAACACCGCAGGGACGTGGCAGCCCTTGTGGTGTTCCACAAGGCACAGGTGCAGGGTGTGCCACATCTGGCGGGACTACGGCTGCCCACCAGAGTCACCTCGCGGGACACGAGAACGGTGTCATCCAGTGGTGACTCAGTGGAAGTGCCGCGTTCCCGCTCCAGCCAACACCAGCGCACCTTTTGGGGGCGAGTCTCCAGACTGTGGAACGTCTTCGCGTCCTCCGTCCCACATATCAGGGGGATGGATACCCAGGACGTGAAGTTAGCAGCACACCACTGGAGGGGCTCGTTCCCAACCCCCCTGCTTACAATATTAATATAAGTCTAACATAAAGAATGTATATATATGTATATATATTTATACTGTATTTGTATTTGTGTGTTGTGTCCCACCCCTAAAATAGGTTGCACACGGCAGTGCGCCTTCGGCTGATAATGTACCTATGTTTAAATAAAAAAAATAAAGAGAGAGAGAGAGAGAGAGAGAGAGAGAGAGAGAGAGAGAGAGAGAGAGAGAGAGAGAGAGAGAGAGAGAGAGAGAGAGAGAGAGAGTAAAAAGAGAAGAAAGAGGGGACAGGAGACAGATATAGACAATGACAGACAAACAAACACACAAACAAATAGATGAAAATGACAGAGAGAGAGAGAGAGAGAGAGAGAGAGAGAGAGAGAGAGAGAGAGAGAGAGAGAGAGAGAGAGAGAGAGAGAGAGAGAGAGAGAGAGAGAGAGAGAGAGAGAGAGAGAGAGAGAGAGAGAGAGAGAGAGAGAGAGAGAGAGAGAGAGAGAGAGAGAGAGAGAGAGAGAGAGAGAGAGAGAGAGAGAGAGAGAGAGAGTAAAAAGAGAAGAAAGAGGGGACAGGAGACAGATATAGACAATGACAGACAAACAAACACACAAACAAATAGATGAAAATGACAGAGAGAGAGAGAGAGAGAGAGAGAGAGAGAGAGAGAGAGAGAGAGAGAGAGAGAGAGAGAGAGAGAGAGAGAGAGAGAGAGAGAGAGAGAGAGAGAGAGAGAGGCGCAATCACTAAAACACACACACACACACACACACACACACACACACACACACACACGAATAACAAAAGAAGAAAACAAAAACATCTTCAAGTAAAAGAGTCGAGAATTCAATCAGAAGTAATAGGAATTGAAGGAGGAGGAGGAGGAGGAGGAACAGGTTGGCGTGTTGGAGCTTCGAAAAACCGGTTCGAAACTTCGCTCATTAATTGTATGTGTGTGTGTGTGTGTGTGTGTGTGTGTGTGTGTGTGTGTGTGTGTTTCCGTATCATTGCATCCGATGTGGTTGTTTTTTTTTTCTTTTTCTCCTTTTTATTACTCTCGTTTCTTTTTCTTTTTTTCTATAATTACCTCTCTCTCTCTCTCTCTCTCTCTCTCTCTCTCTCTCTCTCTCTCTCTCTCTCTCTCTCTCTCATATTCTTTATTCGTTCTATTTCTTTCTTTTTTGTTTTTTTTCGTTTTTGTTGTTGATTTGCATTCACTTTTGCATTTC
>NW_026973679.1:1127500-1135000 GCF_035594125.1 Scylla paramamosain | reverse complement strand
TTACTTTCCTTTTTTTTTTTTTTTACTTTCCCACAATCATTTTTTTTATCATACCTGTTTCTACTTGTTTTCTTTTTTATTTCCTTATTACTGTTTTTTTCTTTTCCTTCTTACTGTTTTTTTTTTTTACGTTAGTTTTATTCTCGCCTTTCTTAAGTATTTACCTATTTGTCGTTTTACTGGTTTGCTGTTTATCTGCCTGTCTGTTTATATATCGTCTATCTCTCTCTCTCTCTCTCTCTCTCTCTCTCTCTCTCTCTCTCTCTCTCTCTCTCTCTCTCTCTCTCTCTCTCTCTCTCTCTCTCTCTCTCGCAGGTAAAGTGACCAGAGTGTCGCCCTACATTACCTGCTCTTGCAACACCTGCCTTCACTTTCTGTGGTGGTGAGGACGCGCATCACCATTAGCAGATGTGTCGTCACAGCACTGTCAACAGATAAGGCCGGTGGTGACTGTGCCGAGAATAATTGTTGAGGAAAAAGTGACGGTGTACTGAATTGTCCTCTTAGTGTCTCGTTTTTGTTTGTTTGTTTGTTTGTTTATTTGTCTGTTTATCTATTTACCTATTTATTTATTTGTTTATTTTAATTTTCTGTTGAAATGTAATGTAGATATTGCGTAATAACATTCACCTTCATCCACACTTTCTTCATCCCAATGAATTGCGACAGAGAAAGATCAAAGTGTCCTCGCAGAAGTAAATGAAAACACCACGCCGTGCATTGCAGTCGCCGCCTGTGCGCGCGTCACACACTAAAAATTCTAATACCACAATTACTCTAATGGAAACATTGCGATGAAAGTGCGACAGATATAACGCTTTACTGAACTGTGAGCAGGAGAAATATCAGTTAAGTAGAATTGCTGTTTTGTTTTGTTGCATGATGTGAGATTATTTTGTGAAGTTTTTGTGAAGTTTAGTTCTGCTTTTCGTTATTTTTATTGTGCAGAATAAGTGCACCAGAGAGAGAGAGAGAGAGAGAGAGAGAGAGAGAGAGAGAGAGAGAGAGAGAGAGAGAGAGAGAGAGAGAGACTGAAAGGAAAACTAATTTACTCACAAAACGAACAAACCCAGACTCCCTCTCCTCCCTCATGAGAGACACAGGAATCAAGTGATGACGAAGACAAACTGAAGAATGGTGATGAGTCAGCGGCCAGCACTGCCAACACCACACTCGCCTGTCAGGTTCGTGATACAAGCAAGACTTCAACAGCAAGAGTGTGACTAGACCTTTTACCTTTATACAGCAGACTGATTGGGTCGTTTTCTGGGGAGTGTTGAGGCCTGTGGTGGAAGCCTCGGAGATCCCAACCATCAGTATTCGCATGGACAGGTGGTGCTTACTTTGATTTCTTCTTATTATAATTTGATAGACAAAATGAAAAGTGACGCTCTTGAGAAAACTGAGATGCATGGCGTGTGTGAGGTGGAGGCTGGCGACGCCCCACACGCCAAGCCGCTGAAGGTGAAGATTTCGGTACAGAAGCGTGGCTGGTGGTGGCGCTGCGTGCCACGAGCCTCCTTTAAGCAGGTGGCGGTCTTCCCCTTCCACGGGGAGGAGTACTACATGACAACCCCCAAGACCTACACCTCAATGCCGGCAGCCATGGACATGGGCCGCCTGCTGAAGGCGCGCCACAGGTCAGGGGACGCCCTGGTCAAGATCGTTCTGACGCACAGCCGAGGGAAGGTCGTCACCTTCAGGCCGGTGGCGGACTTCATGCGGCGGCTGGGCAAGGGAGAGACCGAAGACTTTGTTTTAGGCCTGACCATTGACGATGGGAACACAAAGGCGCCTGAACAGCAACACAAACAAGACGACGCCTGTGAAACCAATGAACGGAAAGGAATGGTGGAGGAGAACACTCCCTGGGTTGGAAAAATGTGTCCGAAGTGTCCGCTGTGCACACTGCCGTTCTGGGACCTCCTGCAGGCCTGGGAGCCTCTGCCAGTGAAGCCACCGACCGAGATGGACACCTACGTGGACATCCTGTCGGCGGAATGCACGGTGCTTAGGACGGAAGCCAGGGTGCTAGTGAAGGAGAAACAGAGCTCTGTCTCAGAGCTGGCTGCCCTGAAGGCTGAAATGGCACGGATGGAGCAGGAGATGGACCGTCTTGAGGCCTCGTGGGCCAGTGACCTCATGGAAGAAGGTGAAGGAGAGCCGAGTCTCGAGCTGGGAGGAATGGAAGAGGAAGATTGCGGCTCCAGGAATGAAGAGGAATGGAGGGAACTGCTTGGTGATTACAGTGCAGAAGAGAAGTCCTACGAAGATTGCTTCACTCTGGATGAAGGGCACGAACACTGGAACAGAGAAGATTGTAAGGAGGAAGGCAGTGACGGGGAGAAGGAGGCGGAGGCGGAAAGTGATGAGCACACCCAGGAATGGAAAAGGCATGAGTCTAACCCCAGCATGCACCGCGCCCTCTCGCTGCTGCGGCGCCACAACGCCCCCCACTGAGGCGCCAATGGAAAACATAATATAAGGAAGAAAATTGAAAAAAAAAAAAAAATACAAATAAGAAAACAAAAAAAAAAGATATAGTCTTAAGTTTACGTAGTTAGTAGTACTAGAAAGTGAATCAGAAGAAACATGAAATATAAAATAAGAAAATTGAACAAAATATGAAAAAAAATTAAGAAAATACAAAAAAAAGTTCTAGTTGTAAGTTTACGTAGAGTTGAAAGTAAAGCAGGAGAAATATGAAAAATAGAAAATAAAAAGAAAGAAAAAAATAGAAAATACAAAAAAAAGTTTTAGTTGTAAGCTTACGTAGAATAGAGGAAATATGAAATATAAATAAGAACATTAGAAAATACAAACAACAAAATTTAAAAAAGTTCTAGTTGTAAGTTTATATAGAGTGGAAAGTAGAGAAGAAATTAAGAAGAAACTTAAATGGATAGAAGAATACTCATAAGGAAATGATAAAAACGTTCTAGCTGTAAGTTTAGAGTAGAAAATAAAATAGAAGGAATATGAATTATAAAAAGGAGAGAGAAAAAAAAATAAAAAATACAAACGAAAAAATTATTTGTCTGTAGTGGAAAGTAAAATAGAAAAATAAAATAAAAAAATAAATATATAAATAAAAAGATCTATTAGTAAGTTTAGAGTAGAAAGTAAAACAAGAAAACAGAAAAAAGAAAAATATATAAATCAGGAAAATAAATGAAAATTCAAACAAAAAAACAAATGTTTACACATCTATGTTGTTAGTATAAATTCTACTTGTACGTTTAGAGTATAGATAATGGAAAAAATATATATATAAAAAGATATATAGATAAAAATCAAAACAAAGAAGGTGCTAGGAAACGTCTCAATGTTTTAATTGTATGTTGTATTAGTTAATTGTATCTTGTATAAGTAAGGTAACAGTATACATAAAAAAAAAAACTCCTTTGTAATGGTCTATGGTAGTTGTAAGTTTAGAGTTTAGTTCAACACACAACTGGCAGCAAAGGTGGTGGTGGTGGTGGTGGTGGTGTTCCTCTGGACAGGGGTGTTGCTGGATCGGGGAGAGCAGGAATGGTCACCCTCCCTCAGCTGTGTTGTCTTGCTCATAACAACACAACACTAACAAAACGTATATTGGTAACAATTTTCGTCACATTAACATTGTTTCACCATAACGTAATATACCCGTAAATTTATTGCAGCTGAGCAATTGGCCTCTGGTAGACTTTTTTCTTATTTGTATAGTGGTGGTTATCTTACTACTACTACTACTACTACTACTACTACTACTACTACTATTGGCAATGATAATAAGGATAATAGGAAGAGCTTACGGCCTTCCAGGCAGCAAGGCAGATCCCCTCACAGTGACGCAGCACACGGCGCGTGGTCTACTCGCACCAAAACAGAATAAAGCTGGTAATGTTCCAGAAATATTTCATCCATCATCTGAGCCGCGGTTTGTTTGCATGTTGAGGTGCAGTAAGTAATGCAGGCTTGATTCAGAATGGTGCCAGCACAACCGCCACTCCACGGAGTTTCGCGAGGGGAAATGTTTTGATGAGGCGACTCCAAGACGAACACAGTGCCTCAGCCTCCAAGATGATGAAGCGTGAGTTGTTGTGCGACCAGTGTTCGTGTGTTACGAGGTGTGCCGTGTGGGAATACAGTGTTGCTCAGCACTGCGTGTGTCAAGGCAGCACTGCATTGGTGGAGTTGTTCATGAAGGAGCAGTAATGACCGCCAGTCACACCAAATGTGGCTTCTTAAAGAGATAGTCAGAGGGAATATCATGACTGCAATTATTTTGTTAGAGTAAATATATCATATTGGAAAAACTGCTGCATGGACTCTTGTACAACGCCAGTGTGGACCCGCGATGCTGAGTGTGGACATGGCCTCACTGAGGCGTGGAGTCTTGTACTACACCAGTGCAGAGCCACGATACTGAGTGTGGACGCGACTTCACTGAGGCGTGGAGTCTTGCACAACACCAGTGTGGAGCCGCTATACTGAGTGGACGCGGCTTCACTGAGGTGTGGAGTCTTGCACAACACCAGTGTGGAGCCGCTATACTGAGTGGACGCGGCTTCACTTCTCATGCATATTGCCCCTTACTCTCTGTTATTCCGTGTCCTTACTTCCCTTCCCTTCATTGATATTCCTTGCTTTCATCCTTCCTTCCTTCCTTCCTTCCTTCTTTCCCTCCCTCACTCCCTCATTTCCTACCTTCCTTTCTTCCATACCCCTCTGTTTACCATTTTGTTGCCAATATCTCTCCTTCCCCCCTCCTCTCCCTTCCATCCTGTCATTCCCTTGCCTCCCACCTCTCCACCTCCCCTCATTCCCTCATCCCCTCCCTTCCTCTCTCCCTCCTCACCACACACACCACACAATACCGTCCCGTGTGGTGCAATTTCACAAGATGTGCCGGACACAATACGCCTCTACATGACCCACTTCACACACACATACACACACACACACACACACACACACACACACACACACACACACACACACACACACACATAAACTGAACCGCACCCCCATGAACTGGAGGGATGAGGAAGATCGGAAGAAGGAGTGGAATAGACGGGAGGATGACGAGGGTAGGGATGTTGGAAGACACGAGAGGGCGAAGAGGAGAGAAAGAGGAGGATGAAGATAGGAAATATGGAGTAAAAAAGGAAGAACAGTTACAAGCAGGTACCCAAAATACCTCCTTTAACCAGTAAAAGCCTAAACACGTACAAATTCCATATCATGTATTAATAAAAAAAAAAAGTGAGATGAGAAGAGGATGAGGGAGTAAGGCCACTTATGAAATGCCTCCTCGTGCCCTCGCCACAGTCTGGGAGAGGCAAAGGTTACTGGCTGCTAGAATAACAACCGCATTACTTCTAAACAAACGTTATGAGAAGAGAATGAGTTGTCACTGGGAATAATGAAAACTGAGAACACGTCATGAGAAGTGTTAATGTAATGCTATTGGGGATAATGAATAAAATATTTACAAACTGCTATAAACATCTCTCTTTTCCTCTATTCCCTAAACATGGATAGAAAATAAACCTGCCTAACCTAATCTAACCTAACTTATTTACAAACTGCTATAAACACCTTTCCCTTTCTTTCTCTCTCTGTCTATTCTCTAAACATGAATATCAAATGAACCTGCTTAACCTAACCTTATCTAATGTAATCAATCCTAATCTTAGCCTAACCTAACCTAACCTAATCCAACCTCACCTAATGTAACCTAACCTAACCCAACCCAACTTAACCTAACCCAGCGTAACATAACCTAACCTAACCTAACCTAACCTAACCTAACCTAATTACAAACTAGTATAAACATGAATATGAAAAATTAGTATCCACCTTCTTCTGACACTGGCCTGCTGCTCTCTCTGCGCCTCGCCGACAGGGAGAAGGAAAGGCGGGGGAAGGGAGGGGGAGGCGGGGGAAGAATGGGACAAAATATAATAGTGCTAATACAATAATCCTACTTATCCATAACAAGCTTTCTGTAGTCTCCTTATTTTTTTACGTTCTTATAGAGAGACTGTCACGTGTCACGGAGCCTACTGGCTCCGTGCAGCCTCCCTTGTGTTCGTGTGTGATACTGCTTCGTGTTTAAGGACATATTCTGACACTTTTAAGATAACACTGAACTAAAATAAAAGTATTACTATCCATCTATACACCAGGCTGGCAATCCCACACAAGGTGGCCCAGACAAGGCACCACACAGTCTTCAGCCTCTCTCTCTCATCGCTGCAGTGTTGCATCTCTCGCTATCTTTTACCGGGTCACTTTAACTGTTCTTCTGGTCTTGGTAACTACATGCCTCCCCCGCTCCTACGGCCTCGCTGCACAAGATTTTCTACCTTCTCTCACACCTATTCTGTCCAAGAGTTAACCAGTAATCGTTCATCCATTTTTCTGGTGAACTCTGGAACTCCCTGCCTGCTTCTGTATTTCCTCCTTCCTTCATTCACTCTCCTAGCTCCGTCTGCCCCGGTGGAAAGATTGTCTCGTGCACCACAGCACTACACCTCAGCCTCAGTACAGGCGGCCACACACACCCACAGCAAGGCCCCACACTATACCGATAAAAAGTATTACTAAAAGAATGAGGTAATGTTACAATTAAGAATATTATGTAAACACGAAATAAGGAGCTGTACTCACTCTAAGACAGGTGTGACAGCAGGTGTGGGGCGAGTTACCTGTATGGAGAGAGAGAGAGAGAGAGAGAGAGAGAGAGAGAGAGAGAGAGAGAGAGAGAGAGAGAGAGAGAGAGAGAGAGGTGTTATTAGAATTATGAATGGCGCACACACACACACACACACACACACACACACACACACACACACACTAAACCACATCAAACGTTTTACATAATTATTTATTGGTAGACTATGTGATAGATTATGTGACAGATGGCGAGGACAAGGAGGGAGAGAAGGAAAAGAGTGAAAAAGAAAAGATGAATGAAAAAATCAACCTTTTATTCATTTTCTTACAGGCAGAATAGACAGAGATACAATAACAGACATTCTTACACACAGACTGAGTGACAAAGATACAGGGTGATACAGATATTGAGATATGGATATACAGATGCACACACACACAATAACTACTACTACTACTACTACTACTACTACTACTACTACTACTACTACTACCTTAACCATTGCAACTCTAACTGAAAGAGAAATATAGATAAATAAATAAAGGAAAATCAATTTTTTTTTCATTTACCTGAACTTTTTTCATCCATTGATGCTTCGAAGCGAAGAAAAAAAAAGTTACATGTTCCTTCAGATTTTCAAAAGTTTGTGAAGAATATTTATTGTTCGGAATTGTGTGTACCTAACCTAAGTCACCTGTGTGTGTGTGTGTGTGTGTGTGTGTGTGTGTGTGTGTGTGTGTGTGTGTGTGTGTGTGTGTGTGTGTGTGTGTGTGTGTGAGTGCGGTATTCAGGAGTCAAGCAAAATAAGAGTTAATGTAAATGTTTCAGGAATGAGA
>NW_026973679.1:1102500-1115000 GCF_035594125.1 Scylla paramamosain | reverse complement strand
GAAATTATTTTTTTTTCTTTTTTTTTCCATCGTAAAGTTAGAAGTCCTTCAGTAAAAAGCAAACAGTCACGGTGATGGGGAACTTGCTTCTGCCAGGATATCCACCAACAAAACCCGTGCTATTTATTTGTTTGTTTTCCTGTCCAGAACAAAATGGAACTTAAGGCAGTTATCTTCCTACATAGAATTCGAGGTCCTGAAAGCTCAACAAGACATCGTTAGGGAGAAATTAAGATGCAGCGTACAATGAGGAAGCGTTCACTGGGGAAACACAGATTTTATTTCTCCAGAGTGTTGAATAAAACACATGACAAAAAAGGAATAGCTAGTGGCTGGAGGCTGACCATTAAACGCAATATTCTGCGGAACTCATTTTTGTGCAGAATTACCTCGCCATTATGACACGCCAATCACTCTCCGTCGTGGCGGCCGCACACCTCAGGCATCTATTGACCTGGACCATCCTTCACGTTCACTTACTCACCCTTGTGCATTCCTGTCGGCACAGAGAGAGAGAGAGAGAGAGAGAGAGAGAGAGAGAGAGAGAGAGAGAGAGAGAGAGCTTACGTGTGCTGCTGTGAATGAGAAGCAAGGAAGCTGTGTCATTCCAGTGTTGCATGGTTATCTTTCCTTTGTCTTTCGTGTATTCCTGCATTTCCTTTCTTTTCTTTCAGTCGAGACAAGCGCTTCACAACTGGGTGTAGGACGATTTGGCCACGGATGATTTGCCCACGGACAATTTGGCCACGGGATGTCACCGTAGGACGTTTTGGCCACGGGAACTTCCCAAGGTGGACGTTTTGGCCATGAAACATATTTACTGTAATATATATTATATTTTGTATTATTTACATATTTTCACAATTATTATTAATATTCGTATTTATTACCTAACCTAACCTAACCTAACCTAACCTAACCTAACCTAACCTAACCAAACTAACCTAACCTAACCTAACCTAACCTAACAGAACAGATTAGAGAACTTTTTTGGATAATAAAACAGACTAAAGATTTTTTCCTTTACTTAATAAGCAAGCTACTAAGTGCAATAGATTCCTAGTATTTTCTCCCGTGGCCAAAATGTCCTACCCACCGTGGCCAAAACGTCCTAGGGTGACATCCCGTGGCCAAATCGTCCGTGGCCAAATCGTCCGTGGCCAAATTGTCCGGATTCCTTCACAACTCCCAGCACCATAATTCGATCAGCCTAAACCCTTCAGCGTCACAATTAACGCACCAGTACCGCCTCTCCTGCATCCTGTCGCTGGTCACTTGACGCACGCCGCCATGTGTCACATTCATATCGCGCTCAATTTCCCGCCACTCTTATCTCGCTACCCTAACGTAATTATCTTCCTTTTCCACGCTCACTTACTCGCCCTTGTGCATTCCTGTCCCCACAAGGATAGGCTGATGAGAGAGAGAGAGAGAGAGAGAGAGAGAGAGAGAGAGAGAGAGAGAGAGAGAGAGAGAGAGAGAGAGAGAGAGAGAGATGGGGGGAGGGAGAGATGGGAGGAGGGAGAGATGCGGGGAGGGAGTTGCACTTCAGGCGTTAGTGCAGGATTTAAAGATTGTTTGTCTATTGATCAATATCAATATCAATGGGTTACTGAATTATTTAAGCTCCAAGATCTCTCAAATGCAAATAATATTGTCTATCAGAGAATCAGATGAATTCATAAGCATGCATTCATTCAGCCATCATGAAGATAATGGTACAGACTTTAATTGAAGAGGACATGCAATCAGGGAAATAACACATCAAGTTTGTGCTGTTGTAAGAAAATGAAGCGTGAAGTGTTCCAGGAAGGGAACACTTCCAGCACCTTCTTGGAAGAATGACACACTACGACAGAACACTCAGATAAATGAGGGAGAAATATACGTGTACATATCAAGACACCACGTGGCCTACTGATTTACAGAAACATAACTTACTACATCCTATGTCACTTATACCATTTGTGTCAATATATATCTGTTAACTTTAATCTCTTTAAACGCTTATCCGCACAAGGTAAATGTTCACCAAAAAAAAAAAAAGTCATTAAAAGACAAGGACGACGGAGGTCTGGGCTTATTTCACTTGATGGCTGATGATTTCCACTGAGCGAGATTTGACTGGTGCTCTTCTGGCGTGGCAAAAATTAAGAGTCGTTTATTGAGGTTTGGTTATTGGCCTGAATTTTTTTTTTTTTTTACTGGTAACAGTTGTGGATTTTCTAGTGAATGCTACAAAGTACAGTAATGTGAATGATGTACTCGTAGTCATATGTTATTGTTTTTGTATCATTTGTGAAAAACCGCGATTTTGTAGAACAAAAATTGTAACATCATTCCGCGGCTAAAAAACAAATAATTATATGCATTTTTTTTTTTCTACTTTCAAAAGAGAGGAGGTAGTAAACACCTGCCGAAACGATAATTACTCCCAGTGAGGTGTGAAGCACTGGATCAGGGGGTGCTGTGGTCCTATCAATAACCCAGCTGTGACCTCACTCAACGTTTCCTCAAGGGGGCAGTCACATCACGTCTGGCCACCACCGTGCTTACAGAAGTGTTTAGAGAGAGAGAGAGAGAGAGAGAGAGAGAGAGAGAGAGAGAGAGAGAGAGAGAGAGAGAGAGAGAGAGAGAGAGCGCTAGTCATAACGAAAATATAAATGCGATAGTGACCCTCATTAGTCTTGACAGAAAACAGTAAACACTTTTCCTGCACATAAAGCTTGGGTATAAATAAGAGAGAGAGAGAGAGAGAGAGAGAGAGAGAGAGAGAGAGAGAGAGAGAGAGAGAGAGAGAGAGAGAGAATACATTACTACAAAAATCGCACATAACTATAACTTTTGAAGCGAGGAGAAAAAAAATGAACAAAAAGGTTAAAATTTAGAGTATATAACCATGCTACAGACACACAGACAGACGTAGAGTAACCAAACAGAACCAGACATCAGTTGAGTTCCCTGCTTGGCTGTTTGGGAAGTGACGGTAAGCAGATCGTGGCTGAACAGGTGGACAAGTGATGACACTTTTTATTTTATCTTCCTCTTCCTTCTGCGTTGTTTGAGCTCCTTTTTCTTCTTCTCCTCCTCCTCCTCCTCCTCCTCCTCCTCCTCCTCCTCCTCCTCCTCCTTTTCCTCTTCCTCCTCCTCCTACTACTACTACTACCACGAATGACACTATAACAAAAACAACATAAAAACATTCTACTCAATATTATCTATTTACGGTTCATCGTAGTAACACACAAACACACACACACACACACACACACACACACACACACACACACACAAGAAGGCTTCAGAACCCATACTTACAGATGGACTGATGATTGTGAGCAAGACGACAGGACGTGGAGGAGGAGAGAGAGAGAGAGAGAGAGAGAGAGAGAGAGAGAGAGAGAGAGAGAGAGAGAGAGAGAGAGAGAGAGAGAGAGAGTGTGTAAAAAGTGAGAAGACAAAACATGAATCAGACTGAAAGAAGAAAGTCGAGTTTGCAGACTATGAAATTTGCAAAAAGCAGTAAAGTGAACAAGATAAAGAAGAAAATGAAGAAAGGAAAAGAAAAAAAAAGTAAAGGAAGGAAAGAAGGGCAAGGAGGCAGGAGGGAGTAGGGAGGAGTGACCTGATTTGAGAGGTTGAAAGAGCGGAAGGGAAGGAGTGTGTGAACGAAACGTCAAGGAGAGGAGAGAGGAGTGTGAGTGGACTGTGTGATGAATATTTGACTGCGCAGGAAAACACGACCAGCCTAACCTTGCATTACCTCACCATACTAATCCCACTCTCTGTAAATCAACAAAAACATATGTGTGTGTGTGAGAGAGAGAGAGAGAGAGAGAGAGAGAGAGAGAGAGAGAGAGAGAGAGAGAGAGAGAGAGAGAGAGAGAGAGAGAGAGAGAGAGAGACTACAAAGGGTGATTAGGTGCTTCATAAATCTCTTACACTTTCTCCTCCTCCTCCTCCTCCTCCTCCTCCTCCTCCTCCTCCTCCTCCTCCTCCTCCTCCTGCTTATCGTGCATGACCAAATAACAAGTTAGGAAGACGTCGCCTTTCACACGCAAAGAACAATACATACAAAAACAAAGAACATAATTATCAAACATTAAATTTGTCTTACCCACCTCACTCTCTCTCTCTCTCTCTCTCTCTCTCTCTCTCTCTCTCTCTCTCTCTCTCTCTCTCTCTCTCTCTCTCATTATCCAGAAACGTGTGAATTTTTATATTTTTCTTAAGTTTCAGCTTTTTAATTTTTTTTGTGTTGGTCTCTGCAGTGAATTTTAAAATTTGATATCTATATTTCACTTCTGTTTTCGTTTTCCTTCAATTTTAGATAGTTTCGTTTTTTTTTGTTCTCCATGTCTTGGCTTCAAAATACAATACAATACAATACAAGTAATAACAATGCTGATAAGAACGATAGCAATAATAATAATAATAATAATAATAATAATAATAATAATAACAATAATAATAATAATAGCAACAGTAACGACGACAACAACAACAACAACAACAACAACAACAACAACATCAACAACATCAACAACAGCAACAAAAACAACAACGATAACAGAAGAAGAGGAAAAAAAGATAACAAAGAAAAGAAAAACACAAAAAAAGGAGAAACAGACCGAAGCTGCAACACCAAAGGGGAAGGGAAGGAAGGCGGAAGAAGAGGAAGAGGAGGAGGAGGAGGAAGAGGAGGAGGAGGAGGAGGAGGAGGAGGAGGAAGAGGAGGAAGAGGAGCATAAAAGAGCATTACATCTCATTCGTTCTCATTACAGACCCTCCTGGAAGAGAGAGAGAGAGAGAGAGAGAGAGAGAGAGAGAGAGAGAGAGAGAGAGAGAGAGAGAGAGAGAGAGAGAGAGAGCAAACGACAATTAGTATAGGGTGTAAAAAAGTTACATCAATGGTGGAATGAAGATTTAGAAGACAGGGAATGATGAGAGGAAGAAGAGGGAGTGACGATAAAAGAAAGGTGGAGAGAGAGAAATGTGAGAAGTGACAGATGAGATGTGGAAGGAAGAAAAAAAAAGAAAGTAGGAAGAAAGAAGGGAAGAGAGGGAGGGAGACAGGAAGGAAGGGAAGAAGGCGAGGAGGAGGAGGAAAATGACTGTTTACCTCTCATTAGGAAACGAGGAGGAGGAGGAGGAGGAGGAGGAGGAGGAGGAGGAGGAGGAGGAGGAGGAGGAGGACGAAGAGGAGGAAGAGGAGACAAATGTTACAGTTATGATGGTATCCCATTTTTCCTCCTCCTCCTCCTCCTCCTCCTCCTCCTCCTACTCCTCGTCCTCCTCCACCTTTAAATTATTTACCTAAACTTCAAAATTATTACCATCATTTTTTAGTAATTACTCTACCACAATAACAAGTAATGGTCATAAAGTAAGAAAGAATTAAAGATACAGACTCTCTCTCTCTCTCTCTCTCTCTCTCTCTCTCTCTCTCTCTGAATAATTTTTGAGCAGAGAGGGGTAAAAATAGTTGGTCGACTTGAGTGTGTTACTGGCCTTAATGTTTCACTCAGTGTTTATCGTCTGGCGAAAAGAAGATAAAGTAAATAAAGCAATATATTATGAATTGTAATATATATCATGGTAATATCTCACACTTGTAATTGAATAGAAATATATGGATGCGATCATGCGAAAAAAAAGAGGATAAAATAAAGAAAGAAAACGAAATGTGAAGGTAATTTTTCCTTGTTTGATTTTCTATGTTTTGTATTTTATTGTCTCCCCCCCCCCCCCTCTCTCTCTCTCTCTCTCTCTCTCTCTCTCTCTCTCTCTCTCTCTCTCTCCTTTGTTCTTTTCTTTGGTTCTTATTATTATGTTTACGTTACTAAATTACGTTTTCCTTATTTTTTTTTTTTTTTTTATTTCGATTACCTGTATTTTTGGTGTTCAAAAATGTACATGTATTTTCTGCCTCTTTCACTTTTTTTTTTTTTAATTAACAAAATATCCATCCTACTCAAACTTTGCCATCCACTTTTTCTTTTTAATTTCCTCCACACGTTTTCTGTACATAATTCATACTTTGCTCATTTGCCTATTTTTATTCTCCATTCCCTCCTACATATTTCATCATCCTTACTCTGTCCTCCTCTTCCTCCTACTCCTCCTCCTCCATCTTCAACTTCATTACGCCCTCCACACATTCTTCTCCTCGTTCCATCACACCTCTTATCTTCTCCCTCTCGCCAGACACACGTCCTCTTTATTCATTTCACAACACCGTCAACACATAAGTGAAAGGTAATATGTATAATTCCATGGCAGTTAAGAAATGGAGAAAATAAGAAAATGACTAACCTTAATGTACATAGTTTCTAATGTTTGCTAGAATTATGAGGAAAACATCTTTGGAAAACCTTAATAACCTCCACTACAGCCTGATAAAGATAGTCGAAATAAGAAGGCGAAATGCTTCATAATGCAAACCTCAGCCTGATATCTCTTAGCGAACGAGGAACACAAAGCAAGGTGGATAAGTGTTAGATAAATTAGTACTATATGTGGCACTATGCATTGCAACACCGCTTAGCTCCCGGTGCCCGCGCGGGCTACTGAGTGACTTGGGGCAGTTGCCGTCTAGCTATCACACGAGTAGGATGTACTGTTCCTCAATATACTCAATCAAGGACTGCTGGTGTTTCCCTGAACCTCTCACATGGCGCAGTGAGTAGGATCCACAGTCCTCAGCATCCTGACAACCTCAGACGGCCTGCACGCCCTGCAGCAGCGAGATGGCAGCCAGACCCAGGTTCAGTACACCACGCAGTGGCCGTCGCCCAGCCGCCCGCCATACCCAGGCAGCACAAAGCTTCCTGCAAGACATCGTGACCGGCATGGCCAGTCTGGCCAACAATGGGCGTCAGCCAGCAAACACAAGAACACCTTTCCCACCGGCTTCAGTCGCACCAGAGAAATGTGAGGGTGAGATGCCGGCTGCGGCTTTTCGTACATGGAGAAGGTCCATGGAGTCCTGGATACTACTCAACGGCTGGCCCGACGGGGTGGCCACGCTGCACATACGCCTCAACTGTGTGCCAGCACTGCAACGCGCTATCGACGCCAGGTATCCAGGTAATGAGTGGGACCAGCTGACACCCAAGGAAGCGTTAGACGCCATCGCAGGAATAGTGCTCCAGGCCGCTAACCAGGCCGTCACCTGGGAGGAGTTTTTCGCTAGCAAGCAGGCGGCTGCAGAACCCATGAAAAGGTTCTTCCAACGCTGTGCCTCCGAGGTCATTGAGTGTGAGTTCAAGTGCCCGAAATGTGATCACGACCTCTCGGAATACATGCTCCTACGCAAGCTCATGGTAGGCTTGTATAACCCAGTGCTTAAGCGAGAAGTGTTTCAAAGCTGTGTTAATATCTCAAGTGTGGAGGAGCTGAGAGGTAAATGTGTGTCGTTTGAAGCGGCTGTGAGAGACGCTGCCGCCCGGGGGCACGCAACAGTCGCAGCGTCTGCGTCAGGTGAGGCAGTGTTCATAGCGAGTGACGAGGAGGAGGAGGTACATGACGAGGTGGCGGTGGCGCGCGCGACCACAAGACCCGCAAAAACCGCCCCCACGCACCCCACTTGCGGCAACTGTGGCAGGAGTCATGTGCCTAAAAGGTCCAAGTGTCCAGCACGCACGGCGACGTGCCTTGGCTGTTTTAAGGTGGGTCACTTCCTTAAGTGTTGTAGGAGTAAACCCGCCGCCACTGTGTCGGGGGCAGTGGTGTCGGCAGCGGCAGGACTTTCCCGCCATCCCACGTTACGTGTCACAGTGGCCTGTCGCACGGGCGCGCAGACTGTGGAAGTGGAGGCAGTCGCTGATACTGGCGCCATGGTGTGCGTGGCTGGACTCGGACTGCTCAACGCTCTCAAGGTGCCGCGTCAAGAGTTGCAGCCCGTCAGCGGGCTGAGGGACGTCGCTAACAAGCATCTTAAGTGTACGAGTATGGGGAGCGTGGAATGCACGTTCTCTGTAAATGGTGAGTCAACAGCGCAGCCTGTATACTTCGTGTGCTCAGCAAAGACCACTTACCTCTCTTTTGCTGCGTGCAAGGGCCTCGGTCTCCTTCCGCAGGGCTTCCCGCTCTCGCACCACACCCACGCCCCTGCAGCAGCGTCCTGCACCGCCACGCCAACGCAGGAGCCACGACCGCCGTCAGAGAATCTCACCCCTACAAGACCAGGCTCCATACCAATTCCTCCCCTAGAGGAAAATGTGGACAGGCTAGAAGCATGGCTCTTCAGACACTTCTCAGCCTTTACGTTCAACACATCAAGGTCCCCCCTACCTGTAATGTCCGGCCCACCGCACCACATACACCTGAGACATGACGCGCACCCATACGCTTGCCACGTCCCTGCCTCAGTACCCAAGCACTGGGAGGCAGAGGTTCAAGCACAACTCCTCGAGGACGTGAGGCGAGGCGTCGTGGAGCCAGTGCCCACGGGGGAGGCAACAGAGTGGTGCGCCAGGATGGTGGTGGTGGGTAAGAAAAACGGGCAGCCACGACGCACAGTGGATTTTCAGCGCCTGAATGCTTCGTGCCAGAGGGAGACACACCACACACCCGTCCCCTTTGACATGGTGTCGTCGGTACCGCCACACACCTACAAAACCGTCGCCGACGCCTTCTGGGGGTTCCATCAAGTGGAGCTCGATGAAGAGAGCAGAAGGCTGACAACATTCATCACCCCCTGGGGCCGTTACCGCTACCGGAGGACCCCAATGGGCTCGGCGTCGGACGCATACACAAGGCGGTTCGATGAGGCCATAAGGGACATCCCACGGAAGTTCAAGTGTGTGGACGACACACTCTTATACGCAGCGAGTGTCGAGGAAGCATTCTGGCATGCGTATGACTTCCTGGAGACCTGTTCTCGCGCTGGTATCACACTGAAGCCAGAAAAGTTTGCCTTCTTTAGGAGGGAGGTCGACTTTGTAGGCTTCCGCCTAGACTGGCATAGCTACAAGCCTACGGAAGACCGCCTGTCTGCCATCAAAGCCTTTGCGATGCCGGATAAACCCACGATTAAGGACGTCAGGTCGTGGTTTGGACTGGTCAATCAGCTTGCCCCCTTCTTGGCCACCGCACCTCTGATGGAGCCCTTCAGAGAGTTACTGAAGAAACCTGCCGCCAAAACAGTATACTGGGATAGTCAGCTACAAGGTAAATTCAATGAGGCGCAGGAAGTGATTTGCAGGCTCGCTAGAGAGGGACTCGTGTACTACGACAAGTCACGCCCAACGGCAGCAGTTACAGACTGGAGTAGAGACGGTATTGGTTTTGTAGTGTTGCAGCAGCACTGTAGTTGTACATCTACAGAGACCCCATTCTGTTGTAAAGGTGGGTGGAAACTAGCGCTGTGCGGCAGCCGTCACCTCACCGCGGCCGAGGCAGCATACGCAGCGGTAGAGGGCGAGGCGCTCGCGGTGGTGTGGTGCCTCCGCAAGGCCAGACTGTTCCTCCTTGGTTGCCCGAACCTCGTCATCGTGACCGACCACCGGCCGCTGGTTGGCCTCTTCAAGGACAGGGCGTTGGGGGACGTCACCAACCCGCGCCTCTTCCGCCTCAAAGAAAAAACTCTTCAGTTTCACTTCACAATCAAGTATCTGCCTGGCAAGTCGAACTCGGCGGCGGATGCACTCTCCCGCTTTCCGAGCCTAAAAACACGGCCTGATGGGGGATGACGGGGAGGACGAAGAGGAAGTGATGGCGGCTGTGTGCACCGCCACGCTCGCTGCTTTGAGCCGCGGCGACTGCATCACGCTCGATTTGAACGATGTGAGAGAAGCAGCTGAAGACGACCCTGTGTACCAGAGGCTGCTAGTAAAGGTACAGGCCAACGACTGGTGCACACACAAGACGCAGGAGGCCCCTCACATGCGTCCATACTTCAAGGTGCGAGACCGTCTAGCAGTAACAGAGGACATAATCACACTCCTTCGAGCAGGGTAGTGTTTGTTTGGTCGTGCCGGAGCCCCTGCGATACAAGGTAGCTGCACACCTACATGCCGGGCACCAAGGACTAGACTCAATGTTGAGGCGGGCCAGACAGTCTGTGTACTGGCCAGGCATGGAAGGTGACCTACAATCTCACCGGGCAAGTTGTCCTGACTGCGAGCTTCACTCTCCTTCCCTACCCCCGGAGTCAATGGTCCTCACACCTCCCCCAGAATACCCGTTCCAGGCTGTGGTAGCGGATTTTTTCCAGCTCGATGGTCACACATACATGGCGTATGCTGACCGATTAACTGGCTGGTTAGAGGTGTTCCACTTCCCTAACGACGCCTCATCCAGCAAGGTCATCACCCACTTACGCAGGCTATTCAGGAGATGGGGAGCCCCGGAGACCTTATCCACAGATGGAGGCACAAACTTCACTAGCGATGAAGTTACAGAATTGCTGCGTGATTGGGGCGTAGCAGCAAGAGTATCGTCCGCCCAGTACCCTCAGTCTAACGGCAGGGCCGAGGCAGCAGTGAAGGTGGCGAAACGCGCACTCAGGGGTAACACGGGTGCAGGAGGCAGCTTAGACTGTGACAGGGCGGCACAAGCAATGCTACAGTACCTCAACACACCACTGCGGGGCGTCGATAAATCCCCTGCGCAACTAGCTACTGGTCGACAGTTGCGTGATGGTATTCCTGTTGCCCGCCAACATTACAAGGTGGGACAGCATTGGCGACGCACCCTCAGAGACCGCAAAGTATACATGGCCCAGTCACAAGCCCTCCTCCCAGCAGCCCGTGGTGAAACACAGAGGCAGTTACCGACACTTCAGGCAGGCGACGCGGTGCTTGTGCAGGACCCAGCAACGGGGATGTGGAACAGGTCTGGTGCGGTCTTGGAAGCCAGGCCTTACAGGAAGTACGCTATCAGGCTGTCAGGCAGTGGCAGGGTGTCGATACGCAACCGCCGACACCTCAAAGTCAGCACGACGTCCACGCCGAGCACAGGAGCGGACACCACCACACCACCTCTGGCGAGACCCGCGCGACAGCGCAAGCAACCTGCCTGGATGACAGACTATGTCCAATAATACACACACACACACACACACACACACATATACAAGCACATCAGTGATACACTTCTATACGCACAGACCCACACCCTAGCATACACGTCAGTGTAACTTGCACACACACGCACGCACTTACATGACTGTAGTATGTTAATGGAAAACAGTATTATTTGGATTAGTGAATGTACGAGTTGATTTTATTTTCTTATATCTCCATGCCATGTTTTCGTTTATGTAGTTAGTTTCATGTTACATGCCTGTAACATTCACTTGCGGGGGAGATGTTAGATAAATTAGTACTATATGTGGCACTATGCATTGCAACACCGCTTAGCTCCCGGTGCCCGCGCGGGCTACTGAGTGACTTGGGGCAGTTGCCGTCTAGCTATCACACGAGTAGGATGTACTGTTCCTCAATATACTCAATCAAGGACTGCTGGTGTTTCCCTGAACCTCTCACAGATAAGTAAATGTTGACAAAACTGGTAAGAATGAACTCAGGTAATCATCATTGTGGGGTTTAAGAAAATGCCAATGTGACATGGCTTATTGCGCCCAAAGCACCCAGAGATGAATATGATGATGACGATGACGATAGCAATAATAACCGTCAAATGTTCGCCCCTCACAAGCAGCGCCTTCCATCTCCTCACCTTCCTGTCAGCCAGAATATCTTCCCTCAACTTTCCGTGCCTTCCCTACTCCAAGCTTCCCTGCCGTGTCTATCTTTCCATCTTATGCATAATATTATTCTCTTCATTTCTCTCCCAGGGCTTATGAGTTTTGCCCCACAGCACTCCTGCCGGGCTGCGGGGTTCTGGTCCTTAACTTCAATAAGATACACGTGATGTATTGCCCTCACATTCCCGCTGGCCTTGAGGTGTGTGAAGGTGAAATTTTATATGATCATTCCTCGTTTAATCACACCTGTATTATATTACTGCTATTAATTAAAACAGATAGGTGCAGTATGCTATTTTTATATGCCTAACTACCTTAATCAAATTTGCAAAGGTGTAATTTTAAGTGACTCCTCTTTGCTCGACGAGGGAAGGTATCTTAAGTATATTAGCCGTACTCCTGTATTACTGTATTATATAACTGTCCTTAACTTCAATAGGACAGGTGTGATGTATTACCAATATATTACCTTTATATGTCTACTCGCCTAAATTAAAAGTGTAAAGGTTTAATTTCTAATGCATCTTAAATCTGTTTCGCATTTTCCATTATTCTATTATATAACTGTCCTTAACTTCAATAGGACAGGTGTGATGTATTACCAATATATTACCTTTCTATGTCTACTCGCCTAAATTAAAAGTGTAAAGGTTTAATTTCTAATGCATCTTAAATCTGTTTCGCATTTTCCATTATTCTATTATATTACTCTCCTTAACTTCAATAGGACAGGTGCCATACATTACCTTTATGAAGCTGCCCGTCTTAATTACAACCTGTGCAAGAT
>NW_026973679.1:1082500-1097500 GCF_035594125.1 Scylla paramamosain | reverse complement strand
ATGGAGGAGGAGGAGGCGGAGGATCTCTCTCTCTCTCTCTCTCTCTGCTTCTGAACTAAGATGGAATCCCTTAAGAGTTTCAGAGTGTTTATGAGGCTGGAGTGTCCCCGCGGCGGATGTATATGGAGGAGGAGGAGGCGGAGGAGGAGGAGGAGGAGGAGGAGGAGGAGGAGGAGGAGTGCAAAGGAATACAAAGGAAAACCAAACAACGAGAGAGAGAGAGAGAGAGAGAGAGAGAGAGAGAGAGAGAGAGAGAGAGAGAGAGAGAGAGAGAGAGAGAGAGAGAGAGAGAGAGAGAGAGAGAGAGAGAGGGGGGAGCGTCCTGGGCGTGTTTGGGGTGGTAATGAGGCCTCGGAGAAGTGGTGGTGATGTTGGTGGTGGTAGTGTGGCTGTAGGACTCACAAGGAGGAGGACTAGGAGAAGGAGGGGGCAGGAGGAGGAAGGTGAAGGTTGGACGGAAGGAGGGAATGAGGGAGGGAGGGAAGAATGGCGGGAGTCCGTGTAATTAATATCCTGGTGGTGGTGGCAGCGCCTCGCCCCAGCCCTCCTGAGGCCTCCCATTGGTCGGGTGCGGCGTCCCCTTCGCCCGCCCGCCCGTCACGCCACCAGCGCCCGCACGCCGCGCCCCCGTAAAAGGCTCGGAGTGGCGTGTGGCGGCGAGCGGTGAGCGGGGCCGGTGTGCGGTGGGCGGGGCGCTGCCTCACCCGCGCGCATCTCTACATTTCCCCCTGAATTTCCCCCTCCGCATCCCCCCGCCGCCCCCAGGATCAGCACGCCCTGGCAACCACCCTTAGGTCCATCACGTGCCTGTACCGACCCACGCCTGCACACCTGCACGCCTGCACGCACAGTCTCAGGTGAGTGTGCCAGCGTGCGTGTGTTCACCTGAACTTTCCCTCCCACGCGCCCGTTATTTGTCAACATGTGCCTACCCCCGCCCACTCCCACGCCCGCTCCCGCCCACTCGCCGCCCACTCCCCTCGGGCACTTTTCGCTGTGCTGAAGACTTCCACGGACGAATCAACATGTTTATATCACACTCATAATTCCTCTTTCTGTGTGTTTGTGTGTGTGTGTGTGTGTGTGTGTGTGTGTGTGTGTAAGAGCGGCGACACGTGTGATGTTGTGCGTTACGTCGTAGATTTAGACAAGTGTGGCGGAGACGTAGTGATGTGGTGTGGTGATGGTGGTGATGGTGGTGATGGTGGTGGACTCATTTACCTTCATGCCGTAATCATCGCAATATCGCTTCACTAGAGATAACTTGGAGATCATTCTTTCGCGTGCTGTAGCAAGGAAAGCGGTATCATCCATGAATATTAAAACATGCAGCCACTTTAAAACCCATCGTTCTCACAGTTCTCTTTTATTAATTTAATCAAGTCATTAACGTAAAGAATGAACAGTACGCACGATGTCGGGGAGCCTTGTCGCACTCCCAGCGTGGCCGTGAACACCGCGGTGCCGATAACGCTCTCGGTCACACTGTACATGGCAGCGATAACAGCCAACATCACCGCGCCACACCCCAAGCGTTTAAGGATTCGTATTAACATGTGTCTCGGTACCAGATCGTATACGCAATGTTACACTATGTTGGAGACAGCCACGCCTTTTCTGTGCCCCAGCTTGTTCACGGTACGGAGTGAACCACTTCTCTAATCTCGAACATACAAACATATCAAATAATTTAGCAATGCTATTTATTACACTAATGCTTTTATGGTTCCTTGTGTCTTTCCGGTCGCCCTTCTGGAATATAGTGGAAAACTTAGCCCTAGTCCAGGACGTAGGGTGCTGAGCGGTGGCAAATATCGTATTGAACAGTTGTGATAATCATTAACCACTGAACTGGTAACAGCTTGAACACTCCAGGTAGGATGCCGTCCGGGCCACTCGCTTCGTCTGCCTTGATGTGATCACCTGGGCACTGCCCTCACCAGGGGAGATCAGATCGTCTAAAACTGGAATCGACACAGTCACATCTCGGCATTGATCAGCACGGTTGCTTGTGGCAATGCCTAGTAAATCTTCGTAAAAATGCTTAAATTCTTCATCAGTAGGCTTAACTTTATTATCATCATCATCCTGTAAACAGCCCTTCCAGTTGATGGCTTGCCACACTCGTCTGTTATCCCTGTCCTGCAGCGGGAGGGGATATGGGTGGCCAAGCTCGTTCATTGGTCAAGAGGCTGTGACGTACGCAACGGTGAGCGCTGATTGGCCCGCGTCCGGTGTTGGGGAGGAGTCAGCCACAACTTGACTTCAACATGTCCGCCCACCGGAGCCTCTTGCCTTGTTACTGATCATTTCGTCTTCCTGTACGGCTTTGCGGGGCTGGGGGCCTTTGTGGGGCCTTGTGGGGCTCTTACCCACTTCATACTGCCTGCTGGAGGAGCTGGGGAGAGGGGGAGGGCTGGGGAGGGCTGGACGATGGCTTGATAAAGTCGGGGATGGGGTTGGGCAGGACTATAGAGGGCTGGAGAGAGGTGGGGAATGTTTGTGAGAAGTTGGGGAGGGTTGGGGGAGTTTGAGAAGGGGTGGGGAGGAATGGAAAGAGATGGGGAGGTTTCAGGAAGGGCTGGGGAAAAGGAGAGGGAGAGAGAGAGAGAGAGAGAGAGCGCTATTAGAGGCATGAATACTGATGTTTGCTGCTACTTCGTGGTGGTGCTTGTTGTTGTTGGAGGAGGAGGAGGAGGAGGTAGTTTTGCGGGGGAAGACAATAGACGAAGTTTTAGTAAGAGGTTATGGGAAATGACTCGTCTATTTAAACATTAACTGTGAAAATGTTACGGTTACCCCCTCCTCTCTCTCTCTCTCTCTCTCTCTCTCTCTCTCTCTCTCTCTACATACACACATACATACATAATGACATGCATGCAAGAACGAAGGAAATACGTAATAGAATTTTGTATTGCTGTTTTTGGGATTTTAATAATTAACTTCATCAATCAATCAGTGAGTGAGTGAGTGAGTGAGTGAGTGAGTGAGTGAGTGAGTGAGTGAGAGTCACACGCATTTCTTCACCTGTATTTCATGTAGCCTTCGCTCTCCCCCTGTGCCTTTCTCTCTCTAACTTACAATGTAATACTGAATAATTTGTATTGATGTATTGGGCAGCACTGCTTTGAGTGACACATTTTCATCTGTTTAGTCATTTACTTACTGTGACTGACTCATAAGTGACAGACCGCTGGATGCAAATCATTCCATATTTTTCTATACTATGCAGTGTGTACATTCTATACTTTTATTTTAGACATTCTATACAACAATTTTTAGACTAAGTTATCTTTTCCAAGGCACCTTTTGCTGTCACTGAAAGCAGATGATTTCAGAGAGGAAATACAAAGCGATTTTTTGTCGTAACTCCTCGTGCAGTGTACGAAATAACACAGGAATGCAGACACCGACACGGAAGCGAGACAGACTGATGCACACTGCGGCACTCAAAGCAAATGGTTTCTAAGAGATAATGTGAAGTGATTTCTTTTTGGCAAGGCACTGCACACTCAACCAAACTATGCACAAACACACGCCTTCATTCAGAATCAGATCCAGACTGAGATTGTTAACTGACCACAGATTATTAAGGTGTACGTGTAAATAATATTATAAATAACAATATGACAGAGAGAGAGAGAGAGAGAGAGAGAGAGAGAGAGAGAGAGAGAGAATTCTGGAGCGAAACAGACTCACGCAAACTCTGTGGTACTCGTCTCTAATTATAACTAATAATAAACAGAATCGAAATTACACAGAAATGCAAACAGATACATGAAAGTGAAACAGACTAAGGCAAAGTAAGTGGTATTTATTTATAATGATAACTCTAGAAAATAATAAAAATCTAAATTGTAAAGTCTGATGTACAACACTTTAATGCACTTCTGGTCACTGGAAGACGCTGACCAAGGAAATGAATGACACATGAAGCTTTCCTCATTGTTCATGGATAGAGAACCTGAACTGACCTAGAGATGAACTGGCTACACAACTGATGAACTGAATGATGTATGGGACCTTCCTCACTGCCTGTAGCTAGACAACTTGAACTAGAGATGAACTGGCTACAGAACTTAATGAACTGAATGATGAATGGGACTTTTCTGAACTGAATGGTGAATGGGACTTTCCTCACTGCCTGTAGC
The DNA here is from genome assembly GCF_035594125.1 of Scylla paramamosain. NCBI lineage: Eukaryota > Metazoa > Arthropoda > Malacostraca > Decapoda > Portunidae > Scylla > Scylla paramamosain. Next base: position 1,093,349 of record NW_026973679.1, on the reverse strand, counting down.
TAGAGAACTTGAACTAGAGATGAACTGGCTACAGAACTTAATGAACTGAATGATGGATGGGACTTTCCTCACTGCCTGTAGCTAGACAACTTGAACTAGAGATGATCTGGCTACATAACTTCATGAACTGAATGATGGATGGGACTTCCCTCACTGTCTGTAGCTAGAGAACTTGAACTGAGCTAGAGATGAACTGGCCAGAGAACTTCATAACGAGACTTTCCTCATTGTCTCTAGCTAAAGAACTTGAGCTAGAGATGAACTGGCCAGAGAACTTCATAACGAGACTTTCCTCATTGTCTGTAGCTAGAGAACTTGAGCTAGAGATGAACTGGCTAGAGAACTTCATAGCGAGACTTTCCTCATTGTCTCTAGCTAAAGAACTTGAGCTAGAGATGAACTGGCCAGATAACTTCATAACGAGACTTTCCTCATTGTCTGTAGCTAGAGAACTTGAGCTAGAGATGAACTGGCTAGAGAACTTCATAACGAGACTTTCCTCACTGCCTGTAGCTAGAGAACTTGACTTAGATATACAGTCATTGCTCTCTCTCTCTCTCCACGCTTTGAAATGCAACAGTACTCACGCAAGGAGTCTATGAAGGAGAAATTCAGTGTGATGCATTCTGAGTTGCGTCACGCTGTATGAGTGTGTCTCCTGCTTTTTATAGGGAGTGAGTGCATCAAGGATCGAACTGGTAACAAACGGTGCGCGTGTGGGCGGCAAGAAGGCGTGTGTTGCTAATACTGCCGCGTGGGTAATCAAGGCCCCGTGGCAATGAGGATAACGAGGCTGTTGTTTTGTGCACCAACGTTTGGCAGAAAATTCATGTGTCTTTTAATTTATCGATCATTCAGTGAGTCTCCCAGTGTCTGTTAATCAATCGATCTATTTATTTATTTATCTATCTATCTATCTACTTACCGACCTACTTATTTATTTATCTATCTACCTACATATCTGCCTACATCACACACACACACACAATTAAAATTATCGACTGACATGTCTAATGCTAAAAAATCTAAACTCTCTCTCTCTCTCTCTCTCTCTCTCTCTCTCTCTCTCTCTCTCTGAGGGAGAGGGTGAAGGAATGGGGTTAATGGCATATTTGTAATGTTTATTAGTCCTCAGATTGGGAGGAAGGGAGAGGAAGAGGGAGAGGGAGGAAGAGGGAAAGGGGAGGGAGAGAGGGAGGGAGGAAAGAAACGTGGAAGCAAAGGAGAGAGAGAGAGAGAGAGAGAGAGAGAGAGAGAGAGAGAGAGAGAGAGAGAGAGAGAGAGAGAGAGAGAGAGAGGTAACGGGGGGGTTGGTGGACTCCATTACTTAAGAATGAGTCAATCCACACTAATGGTGGAACAGCGTGATTCTCTCTCTCTCTCTCTCTCTCTCTCTCTCTCTCTCTCTCTCTCTGTTAACCCATGATCTACCCACCACTCCCTCCCTCTCCCACTCTCTCCTCTTCTGCCCACTCATCCACACCCACCCGCTCCCTCTCCCTCTCTCTCCCCCTCTCTGTCTCTTCCTCCCGCCCCTCTCTCCCTCCCGCCTTTTCAAACAAGATGGTTGATAGATTAACTTCCGGATTGATCTTTCTATTAGCGAAGACGGGAAGCCACCAACCCGCCGCCTCCCCATTGTGGTGATAGTGGTGGGGGTGGTGGAGGTGGTGGTGGTGATGAATTGTGGTAGTGACTGGTGTAATGAATGACGATGGTGGTGGTGGTAGTTTGCGTAATTGTGGTGGTAATGGTGGTGGTTGTAGTATGCTGAGTGTGTGTGTGTGTGTGTGTGTGTGTGTGTTGAACTGTGGCAGTGATGGTGGTGATGGTGGTGATGGTGTTCTATGTGCAAATTGTGGTAATATTTGTAGTAATAGTGGTAGTTAAATACAGTAGCAGACAGTGATGGGTTGGTACTTTATATATATGGTGGTGGTGGTGGTGGTGGTGGTGGTAATGGTGGTGGTGATTGAATGGAAGTCGATAAAGGTGTGACGTGTAAGAAAATGGTGGTGGTAGTAGTAGTAGTAGTAGTAGTAGTGTTGCTTTTCTTGGTTTCATGGTTGAGAGAGAGAGAGAGAGAGAGAGAGAGAGAGAGAGAGAGAGAGAGAGAGAGAGAGAGAGAGAGAGAGAGAGACACTGAGGAAGGGAAGGAGGAGGAGGAGGAGGAGGAGGAGAAAAGAAGGGAAGGAGGCAGGGAAGGAGAAAACTTGAATTACATCGCTTCGGGAAGGAGGGAGGGATGGAGGGAGAGAGGAAGAGAGAGTGAGGGAGAGAGGGAGAGTATCAATCTCTCTCTCTCTCTCTCTCTCTCTCTCTCTCTCTCTCACGTTAGAGTGGGAAGAAGATTCACTGATTTACACCCTCGAAACATATTTTCGCGATCATGCCCCTGACTTTTTTCCTCCCTCCTCCTCCTCCTCCTCCTCCAGCTTTCGTTTCCTTCCTCTCCCTGAATAGATCTTCCCTCTTTCCCGCTCTCTTGCTCTCTTCTCGCGTGAAGGTGTTCGCGAAAGTTAAGTGCGTCTAAATTAAGCGTGTTGGTGTGGCGACCCTCTCTCTCTCCCTCTCCCCCGCTCTCACTCCTCTCCTCTCATCTGCCTCCCCCTTCACCCTTCAATATGTTAGCGTCTGTAGATCACACCATGTTCCAATTCTTGCTTCCTGGTTCTCTCTCTCTCTCTCTCTCTCTCTCTCTCTCTCTCTCTCTCTCTCTCTCTCTCTCTCTCTCTCTCTCTCCTTCTTCCCCGTCCTATTTAATTTTTCCCTCTTTTCTCCTCTTTCAAGCATTTTCCCTTCCTTTTCTACGTTGTCCTATTCTCTCTCTCTCTCTCTCTCTCTCTCTCTCTCTCTCTCTCTCTCTCTCTCTCTCTCTCTCTCTCTCTCTCTCTCTCTTTTCTGTCCCCTTTCTAATCTTTTCCTTTGTCATCTCCCGTCATTTACCTATTTTTCTTTCTTTTCTTTCGTCCATCAAGTTTCCTTTCTTCGTTTCTAATACGATTTTCATTATCTTCCCCCTGGTAACTATTTTCGTTTTCTTTCTCTTTTCATTCATCATGCTTCCTTTCCATCATTTTCCGATTCTACCCTTTCCCCCCTCTTCCCGCCTCCCCTCCCTCTCTCTCCCTCTCTTTATAATATATACATATTGTCCCGCGAGTTAAAGGACATACTTCGGGATTTGATAGTTTAAGTAATTCTAAATGAAAAATACTTTATAGGCATATGCTGTGTTTTGCTTTATTTTGCGAGAAATTAACATGTTGTTGTGTTGCAGGGGGTGGGGGGGTAGGCCTCCACCTTTCCTTTCCCGCCTTGGCGCGCTAAGTCCTCGTGGTGTCGCGCTGCAGTTTTTTATTTATTTATTTATTTATTTTTTGTGTACAGTCTCTGCAATCAAAGCCATACAGGAGACAGAAAATGACAAACTAAAATTTTGTATGTGTCAGTGAAGAAAATGTATAGGTAACACAGCAATACAGTGGTTAAGTGCTATTTCTTTTAATCATACATGGCAACACACAGCAACTTTCATCCCGCCAACTGTTTACGCTTTGACATGTAAGTGACAGGGCGCCCCATCAGGTGGCTGCCAAAGTGCAACTCTTCGCTACGGTGAAGGTGCCTTTCACATTCAGTAACAGTGAGTATTCGGACATGATATTCATTCTGTGGTGGGAATGCCCGGGCTGGTGCAGGAGGATAAAGACGCAGGCATCCAGACAGAGGACACCCAGATGGCAGTGTTCTACAGAATGTGTCTGCTTCTTGGTGAGAAAGGATGTTTCCCCAGTACTTCTGCAGCAGCTGAACGTACTGGAGCAGCTCAACACAGTACCACTTTAAAAGAATATCAAATAATTTAAATAATCTTTACGGGAGAGGCAGGAACGCTGGGCAGCCGTCATGAAGCTGGTGCCTTGCCACGTATGTTTAAAATGTAGCACTTAACAACCACTACATTGCTGTATTACATGTACATTTTCTTCAATGACTCATACAAAAAGATAATTTATCATTTGGAGTTTCCTGTAAGGCTTTGACTGCATAGACTGTACACAAAAATGATCACTTGATGCTGCGCGGCGCAACTCGTTACGCAGCGAGCCAGGGAGGGAAGGAAGGACGCGGAGGCAAGGCGAGCGGTTCCCGACACACACAACTTACACGTCCATTTCTTGCAAAATAAAGCAAAACACAGCATTTGGGTATAAAATATTTTCGAGTTGGAATTACTTGAACTATCAGATCCCGAAGTATATGTATAAAATATTTTCGACTTGGAATTACTTGAACTATCAGATCCCGAAGTATGTAACTCAAGGGACACCCTGTATTTATTCGCGCGCGTGTGTAATCCTTTGTAATACAACTTTTCTGCTCAATAGACCTGTATACTTGATGCAATTATATACTACTACTACTACTACTGCTACTACTACTACTACTACTATTACTATTACTGCTACTACTATTATTACAACAACAACAACAACAACAACAACAACCTGCTACTACTACTACTACTACTACTACTACTACCGCTACTACTGTTGGTTCAGCAGTTACCATTATGATTAGTATGAGTCATCTCCACTACGCCTAAAGTAACAATTACTGCAGGAAGAACGAAACAGTATTAATAGCAACAATAGATTGAAAAATGAACAGTTTTTCTCGTGATCAAAGAGAATTCCTGCTTCATAACGTCAACAGTTGGTCAGGTTAGCAAGACAATACTACTTATCTTCCACGAACTCTTTACACTTAAGCTATTATTTGATCAATTGACAGAAATATGCTTGTTACAACCTTCATCTGGTGTTCCTTCAGTGCATTCATAATACTTCTCTTTAGTCCCCGTGTAGTTATCACATTAATAGCACACATCCTTTACGTAGCCTCACATTGAAGGTATTATTATATCTGTTATCTGATATGTACTTCTCGTTACATCCATCGCCCTCATTGCTTCATTCAGTATTCAGTGCTTCTGTAATGCTTTTCATCCTTTCCCTCCACCATCTCGTCAAGTTATTCTATTAATTACATATTTTTTATAGTAACCTAAGAAGCAAGTTACTATTATATCTATTATCTGAAATATACTTCTTGTTACAGCCATCACCCTCTTCGATTCATTAATTATGCAGTACATCTATCATCCTTTTCGTTCTTTCTCTCCACCATCTCGTCAAGTTATCCTATTCATTACATATTTCTCGTAGAAGACTTAGAAGCAAGTTACTATTATACCTATCATCTAAAATGTACTTCTTGTCACACCCACCACCCTTGTATTGCACCACGATAAGATTCAATACACTAAAACACCGAGCAACTCACCTGAGAGCTCCAATAAACCTGAGCACAGAGAGACAGGCACCGTGGCAAAAGATTCCAACCTGGAAGCCGAGCACGGGAAACCACCACATTACTGAACAAGTCATCAGGAACACACCTCCGGACTTCTGTGTGTCATTGCCAGTTTAGTAGTTTAACAATTTACTGAGAAAGTTTGATGCACTTAAGTTATGATTATAGAAGTTTAAAGCTGGGTAAATCAAGATAGCCTATATTAACCTATACTTAAATATATAGTAATACATTAAAGTACATCGTAGGAGGAGAAGAGGCGATGAAAATATTGATGGATGGAAAGTGGAGGTGATGAAAGGCAGTGGGAAAAATAGACACATAAATAGATGAAAATACAAAAGATAGGAGACAAGAAGAGAAAGTGATCGAAATACTAAAAGGACATAGGAAACAGAAAGCGAAAATAAGGATACTGAAACACTGTAGAAGATAAAAAGCGGAAGTGATGAAAATACAGAAAGACAGGAGACGGAAGATGAGTAAGACAGAGAACCCAGACATTATCATTACAGTAAATCCACCTCTGTCACCTCATACGATATAACAAATCTGCCAGAAATTAAACCATTACATTCTTCTAAGCAGCAAAAATCACATATAACAAAGAACACTAGGAACTGAGACTGAACAGCGCAGTAGCGGAGAGAGAGAGAGAGAGAGAGAGAGAGAGAGAGAGAGAGAGAGAGAGAGAGAGAGAGAGGTAGGGGGGGTTTAGTTCTGTCCCTCAGTCGGGGGTCGTGTCCTAACATATCGCTATAGTATTATATCGCCCATAGAATCGCCGCCTCTCCCCTATTTCCTCCTCCCTTCTCCTCCGTGTTCATCCTTTTCCCTTCCTTCTCCCTATTTCCTTCTTCCTCTTTCCTTCATCCGTGATCCTTTTCCTCCTTCTCTTTTACTAATCTCCTTACTCCTTCCTTCTCCTCCTCTTCCTCCTTCTCCTCTCTTATTATTCATCTTTACTTCTCTTTCTCCTCTCCCTTTATTAATATCATTCCTCCTTCCTCCCTCCTCCTTCTCCTCTTCCTCCTCCTCTTTTTTCTTTCATTTTCATTTCTTCTCCATGTTCATCCTTATTCCTCTTCCTCTTCCTACTCTGTTCATCCCTACTCCTCTTCCTTCTCTTCCTCCTCTCCTCTTATCGTTCATTCTTACTCTTCCTCCTCCTCCTCCTCCTCCTCCTCCTCCTCCTCCTCCAATACACTGATACACCTTCTTTCTTCTTCTCTTCCTTCTACTTCCCCCTCCTCCTCCTCCTCCTCACCGTTCATTTTGGTTCTTTTCATTCCAGATCCTCATAAACACCTTGTCTTTATCTCCCCCTCCTCCTCTTCTTCTTCCTTCTCCTTTTCCTCTTCCTCCTCATCATCATTCTTACACCTCAACATTCGTCATAAACACCTTTTCTCTTCCTCCTCCTCCTCCTCCTCCTCCTCCTTCCTTTACCCAGAGGTTAAGATAATGCTCCCCGCTAACTGCCTAACTCCCTCAGCCAATCAGCGGCCGCCAATTATCCCGTTAGGGAGGAACCAATGGCGGGGTGGTAGTGATTAGGTGGTTAATTGATGTATCGGGGAGGAGGAGGAGGAAGAGGTGTTGGTAATGGTGGAAATGGTGGTGGTGGAGGTGGAAGATAGATAAAGAGAAGAATAAGAGAGGTGGAGAGAAAGAAGAGAAAAAAACAAGGAGGAAGAGGAGGAGGAGGAGGAGGAGGAGGAGGAGGAGGAGGTAATGGCGCTGATGGGTCATTAGAGGAGGCAGCAATTAATGGCAGGTTATAATGGCGCGCTTTCATTAATATTTGGTGCATCGCCTTGTGTTCCTTAATCGGGGTGGTGATGGCGGTGATGGTGGTGGTGGCGGAGATAATGGACTGGGAGGCAGGAACAGTGGTGGTGGTGATAGTGGTGATAAGCATGGTGATGGTGATAGTGGTGGTGGTGGTGCGGATATCTGTGAAGAAGGAATGGTGTTGGTGGTAATAGTAATGGTGGTGGTGATGGGTTTTCCTTGTTGGTGTCACTGGTTGAGTGTTGTATCCGTGCTCTCTCTCTCTCTCTCTCTCTCTCTCTCTCTCTCTCTCTCTCTCTCTGTCACTTACTTATTTCAGCAGACGAGCAACAATGGAGGCAGGCAAAACCCACGATACTTCCACACACAAATCAACAACGCAGAATCCTGTGAGTGGATCTCCTCCATCTGCTTCCCCTTCGTTCCTCCCAACCTGTATTCCTCCGCTGACCCTCCCTTCACTCCTCCCCTCCCTTGGACACGTCACGCCTGCCTGTCACGCAAAGTTGGGTAATCTCTGTGTAATCATGAACATTTCAGTGGAGGTCTAAATCTTTTATTTGTTTGGTTAGTGTGGGTGAAATATTTACAACTGATGTCACTCCTTTATTCACTGAAATATAACACGGAACTAGAAAACTGGTGGAGGGAGGGAGCGCTGGTGGAGGGAGGGTATAGGAAGGGAGTGGAGGGTGCAGAGAGTGTCAGGAAGAGCGAGGGTGTAGCAGGGAAAGTACTGGTCTGTGCTGCGTGTGGGAAGTGACTTTAGTGGCGGCGTGAAGGCGAGGACACGAGTGAGGTGCTGGCAGGCTGACTGAGGTGAGTGTGGTGTGGTGAGGTGAAGTAACCGTGTACTTTCAGCCAGGCAAGTAAGTAGTGGCGGCCGGTAGGAACAGCTCCAGTTGAAGTTTTCCTACTGAATTATTGTCGTCTTTCTCTTGTCTCCTCCTCCTCTGCGTTGTTCTCCTTCTATTTCTTGGTCTTTCATCGTTACGTTCACTCATTTTCATTTCTGTAAATAAACAAAATAACTAACTTGCTACCTATATTTTAAAACGATCTCCATCTTGCTCCGCCCCTCCCTCCCTGCCTCCCCGCTCAGTTGTTCAGTGACGATGTCTGCTCACACCGAGTCGCGCAGAGTAGGCTAACCGGTAATTGTCTAGAGTCCTTACCGGGCCTTATTACTGGTCTATTCACTTCAATTCTTTTACACATACCTTCACATGCACCTAAAACATCATTTTAAAGTGGGGGACAAATGCCCCCTTCCCTCTAGTCGGTTAGGTTAGGTTAGGTTAGGTTAGGTTAAGTTAAGTTAGGTTAGGTTAGGTTAGGTTAGGTTTTAGGTGCATGTGAAGGTATGTGTAAAAGAATTGAAGTGAATAGACCAGTAATAAGGCCCGGTAAGGACTCTAGACAATTACCCTAACCTAACCTAACCTAACCTAACCTAACCTAACCTAACCTAACCGACTAGAGGGAAGGGGGCATTTGTCCCCCACTTTAAAATGATGTTTTAGGTGCATGTGAAGGTATGTGTAAAAGAATTGAAGTGAATAGACCAGTAATAAGGCCCGGTAAGGACTCTAGACAATTACCGGCTAACCACCTCAATCACTCGTTAACTCTTTCCTTTTCATTATTTCTCCCGATCTTTCAACTTGCTTCTTCAATGTTTCAGTGCTTCAGACGTCTGCATAAATCACTGTTACATGTATTGCTGTATCTCTGAGGTATCTTGAAGGGGGTGACAGGAGTGAGAGGGGAGTAGGGGGCAGGAAGAGGGAAAGGTGAAGGAGGAGGCGTGTTTGCAAGGGTCGTGATGCCAGGGACGTGGTGAAGCTGAGCAGGAATCAGTCAGCAAGTGTGAGACGATGAGCACTAAGGCCTGTACTCTCAAACATTTCTGCGCCGCACCTCCGCTACACTTAAAAGGCTCTAGTTGAAATCATTCGTATTTTTATTTATTTATTTATTTTTTTACGGCTCTAGTGACAGGCTAAAAATATTTCTACATTATGAACAGGAGAAACACTCTTGAGCATGGTTTATTGTTTTCAGAATACTGTTAATACTTATCCCTCGCGTTAATAAGCGAGGAGACAAGGGAAGGTAAGGTGTGGTATGGGTGTCTTAGTGTTCCTGCCTGCCTGAGTGAGGGATGTCACGCACCACCCACTGAGAACACCACCACATTATTTTCCTCGCGATCTTGGGCTATTTAATTTAAATACTCTTTGGGGATTTGTACCTTCAGTGGGCCTTTCTCAGCCTTGTTATTACCCTGCGCCAGAGAAGTGGTTAAAATTTTCTTGCGTGGCACAGCAACACCTGATGTCATACGTTGAAAAAAATATAAAATTGCATAGGAATACTAGTAATGTTAAAATGAAAGGAAAAGTAACAAATAAAATATAGTTCGAGTTTCAAGACATCAAGAAATTAAATCTAGAAAAGTTACAAATTAAGTGGTCTGGGAATTGAATGTACAGTAAGGAGGTGAGCGGTGAGGCCACGCGTAGATGTATCACATGCTCCCTAACTTGACAGTAATGGGGAGAAGTTAAACGTTTTCAAGGTCATAACTTACAGAGCTCCTCGTGAAAAAAAAAAAAAATCATTGCAGACAGAGCGAGACAAGGTAACACGTGTCTGATATTGCGTGCTTTCCTTATTCTTGTGTTGGTTGGGATACGAATTGTCACGAGCTATCTGTCAACAGGAACAAAAATTTTTGTTCCTGTTATGCTCGTCTTCTGCTCTCTCTCTCTCTCTCTCTCTCTCTCTCTCTCTCTCTCTCTCTCTCATCTCTCTCTCTCTCTCTCTCTCTCTCTTCCCTCCTTTTCATCTTCAGAAAGTAAAAAATACGTGGAGAACGAGAGGCGGAGGAAAGGTTGAAGTGTTTATGAGAGAGAGAGAGAGAGAGAGAGAGAGAGAGAGAGAGAGAGAGAGAGAGAGAGAGAGAGAGAGAGAGAGAGAGACGGTACGAAGATGATATAAAAGAAAATGTGATAGAAGAGTAAGAGACGAAAGGAAAAAAAGACTTACATTTAGGAGGAGATATTACAATACTACGACATAAGAACATGTGGCCCGCCTAGTTACCTTATGCAGTCATTTTCCGCCTGGTTTTCTTTCAAGTGTATGCGAGTCAAGTCATTCCTGTGCTGTTTAGTGATTCATTTGCTTCATTGGCGCTGCGAGAAATCTGCTGGCAGTAGAGAGGTTAGGTTTTATGGGCATGTACTAGAGTGTGTGTGTGTGTGTGTGTGTGTTATTAGTGATATCTGGAAATTTACACGCTCTTAGACTGTCCAGCGCTCATGTGTCTACTAGTGAGTTTGGTGGGTGTATGTTATCCCTCACCCTGGGACACCCTTGGATTCCCACAGTTCACCTTCCCTAGGTTCATCATTTATCCGTGTTTTTAATCTGACTTCATTCATCTCCTAATATTTCTTTTCCCATCCTGATGACTGACCCTGAGAACTTTGCTTAGGTCGCCCTTGTTTAGTTAGAGGAGAGATGGTTCACGCTTGCCTGGCGCCACAGTTCCTATCTAACTTTTTTTTAATCTGACTTCATGATTCATCACCCATTATTTCTTATCCCATCCTCATTACTGATCCTGAGAATTTTGCTTAGGTCACCCTTGTTTAGGTAGAGGAGAGAT
>NW_026973679.1:1047500-1077500 GCF_035594125.1 Scylla paramamosain | reverse complement strand
CTACTGCTGTGTGTAAGTAAACTGGGTATTGTGTATGTGTGTATGTATGTATGTACGTGTGTAGCTGTAGGGAAACTTTGTGCTATTTCATTCAAATTTATTGTTGATTTATTTTTTATTCTATCTTATCTTATTTTTTTTGCTTGAAGGAAAATTTTATTCTATTTTTTTTACTTGTAATGAAATTTTTTGTTAATTTTCTTTAATTTTATTATTTTCTTGGGGTAAGTTCATTGACTGTTTTTTTTCTGTGTTTGTTTGTATGTCTGCCTCTGTCTGTCTGTCTGTCTGTGGTTCTCTCTCTCTCTCTCTCTCTCTCTCTCTCTCTCTCTCTCTCTCTCTCTCTCTCTCTCTCTCTCTCTCTCTCTCTGTGTGTGTGTGTGTGTGTGTGTGTGATTTCACATAATTCTTCGTATTTTTTCTATAATAATAAAATACTCTTTGATTTTCCTCACAATTCCATCATAAACTATTGGGAAAACATTCACTCATATAATATATTTTCCAATTCTCTATAATATTTTCTTTGATTCATTGCGTCCATTAAACCCAAACATCATTCTTCTACTCTTTACATCACGTAAACTGCTTCCCTTCTCCCATATACACAACCACAACCACCTTTGCCGCCGCAACCACCACCACCACCACCACCACTACCACCACCTGTCCACCCTTCCTTCTCTCAGTCTATTCAAGGCCATCCCAACAATACTTCTCTCCATTAACTTCTCTCTCCTCCCTCCCTCTCTTCCTTCAGGCTATTTCAGGAAAACTTTTATTCATTAACTTCTTTCTCTTTTCCTTCAGTCTATTTCAGAACATTCCAGGAAAAATTCTCTCCTTTAACACACACACACACACACACACACACACACACACACACACACACACACACACACACACACACACACACACACAAGCTCAGATCACTAGCAGATCGCCCTAAGGAGACCTAACTAGTTTAGATAAGTCAAATCACTATTGAACCACATAAAGAAACTCAAACAAGCTCTAACAAGCCTTATAAGCCCAGATAAACCAAAGCAAGCCCAATAACCCTCGTAGCTAGCGTCACAGGGCAAAGGAGAGTTGTATGCAAAGACCACAAGCCTGATGTAACCCAACACAATCCTATTTTTTTCCTTTTGTACATCCCTTTTTTTTCCCTCACCACACCCTTTATCATAACCACACAAGCTCAAATCACTCTCCTAATAAGCCCAGACGAGCACACTGACTCTCGTAGCGTTCAAAGTACATAACCCTGATTTAATCCAACATCTAAACCCTTTATCGTCTAGTATACCCATCTTTTTACACCAAACCCTTTATCATAACGACATAACCCCAAATCATTCTTCTAGACACCCTTAATAACACGTAATAAGCCCAATAACCCGCACAGCGTAGCGTCGGGGGGCTAAGGAGTGTTACATGCAAAGTCCACAAGCCTGATTTAATCTGTGTTTACGCCCTGCCTAGCCGCGCATGAGTCTCCGGCGGCTGTTCAAGGCTTAGTGGGGCAGCGTCTTGGAGCGAGGCGCACGTGGAGGGAAACACTGGCTAGTCACAAACACAAAGCGGCGATATTTCAAGCCCGGCTACTCTCTTTTAACTGAGGGAGAGGAGGAGGAGAAACAGGAGGAAGAAGAGGAGAAGGAGGAGGAGGAGGACGAGTAGAGAAAAAGAGGCCTCGTTCGTCCTTTTATTTTGTAAAATGTTTTTAAAAGGAGAAATTGTGAGGCAAGGGCAATTATTGTGATGTATCTGACCTAGGGAGAGGAGGAAGAGGGGAGACTGTGAGGGGAACGAGGGAGAGGAAGAGAGAGAGTTATGGTGGGAGGGAGAGAATTACTGGTGGGAAAGAGAAGCGAAGGGAGAGAGTGAGTCATGGGTGGGTAGGAAGAGAGAGAGAGAGAGAGAGAGAGAGAGAGAGAGAGAGAGAGAGAGAGAGAGAGAGAGAGAGAGAGAGAGAGAGAGAGAGAGAGAATGAGGGAGGTACAATGACATGGTAGGTAGATTATGAGACAGACAGCCTGAGAAAGTAATAGACAGAGTTTGAAATCGCTAAGTGTATGGTGTGTGGGATGTGGTCGAGAGTGGGAGGGCGCGGGAGGCGGGGCGGTGGGAGAGAGACTGATAAATGTAAATACGAGTAAGTGAATGGGATAAACTGGTGGAGAGATAGATAGAGGAGTCAACAAGTGAATGAAAGACACAGATGCAGATATGAGAAGGTGAATGAAGTAAATTGGTGAATAGATCAATAGATAAGGAGTCAGTAAGTGAAATAGAATAACTGGGTAAGAAGTCTGGATGGAGAAATGAATAGGGAATCAAATGAATAAATGCGTTAATACAAGGAGTAGGTAACGTGGAAGCTTGATAGATTGATTAGCCAATTAGTGAATAAATAACTAAATACAAAAAGAAGGCAAGGTAAAAAATAATGAAACGTAAGTGATTCGAGTAAACAGACTGATGAATAACTATATTAATAAACAAACATAAGTGAATAAACTTTTTCTCAAGCAGCGTGGTGGGTGACTAGGTGAAGCTCGGTAGTCAGGCCATTAGAGTCCAGTTGAAAGAGAGCCTCAAAAGAAGACAAAGTAAATTAATGAATAGGGATGAGAGGTGGAGACTGCTAGGGATGTTTTACTGAGGGACTGCCACGTGTAGGTCTGAAGGCTTCTTGCAGCTTCCCTTACGCCCTCAAAACGTGTTCATATACGAGCAGATGCGTAAACAGTTATATATTTGCTTTTAGTAGATACACATGACATATGAGTAAGAAAACAAATATTTTAACTAAATTGCGAAAATAATGAATTATGATGGTGAAGAAACTTTGTCATGAAAAAAAAAAGGAACAGAATGAATATCAACGGTTTTAAGGTAGTGGATAGTGATGAATAACACACACACACACACACACACACACACACACACACACACACACACACACACACACACACACACACACACATCACAAGAGGTAATAAAAAGAAGAAGAAAAAACTGCAATAATAATAATAACAGTACTGGAGAATATCAGCATAATTTGGATGGAGTGTTGCACGCAGCCTGCATGTTGAAGCGCCTTGGCCTCTCAGCAGGACTGTTTTCAAAGGCCACATAGATGATCAGTAGGATTCTCATCTCTAACTATTACAAGCTTGAACCCGTTATTTCTTATCCCATCTTGATTACTCACCTTGAGAATTTCGTTTGTTACCATTATTTACGTCACCAGTACCACAGAAAGATCTCATCAATCTCTTCTTAAATTTTTTTTGTCCTATCCTGACTACTGGTCTTGAGAATTTCGTTTGTTTACCGTTGATACATCGCCAGTACCACAGAAAGATCTCATCAATCTCCTCTTAATCTTCTTATCCTATCATGACTACTGACCTTGAGAATTTTGCTTACGTCACCCTTCTTGTCTTCTCTGTGGCAATGAAAGACCTATCAGATCCTTTTTTAAACAGACGCCTCACTGGAGACAAGTGAAAGCGTAAATCTTACTTCATCAAGATTTAAGCCATTGTTTCTCTCTACAATCCTGAAAAAGCACTCTTGGAAACATAACATATATGTATATTTCACGAGAACCCCTTAATGCATTAGAGAGAGAGAGAGAGAGAGAGAGAGAGAGAGAGAGAGAGAGAGAGAGAGAGAGAGAGAGAGAGAGAGAGAGAGAGAGAGAGAGAGACAGTAAATTATTGGTGTTTATCATAATTTTTTCCCATCATGTGCATTAGGGTTGCCATCCAGTGAGAGAGAGAGAGAGAGAGAGAGAGAGAGAGAGAGAGAGAGAGAGAGAGAGAGAGAGAGAGAGAGAGAGAGAGCGCTGATTTCATACCACTCATTGAATACATTATCACCAGTATCTCCCACGTAGGCCTGAAGAGAGAGGGAGAGGGAGAGGGGAGAGGAGTGAGAGGGAGGGAGAGTCACGGTCCAGCGGTCCTCACAGTGTGTAGCAGATTGTTGCTCCCGCGGGTCATGTCAGCCTGATCTGGTAACACAGATAGCCGCCACCGCCGCCTCCTCCTCCTCCTCCTCCTCCTCCTCCTCCTCCTCCTCCTCTTCTTCCTGAACCTCCTCCTATTTTTTTTAGTTTCTTTCTTTGCTTTTTTCTTCTTTTCTTCTTATTTTTGTTGTTCCTGTTCGTCCTCGTTCTTTTTCTCCTCCGCTTTCTATACTTTTTATTGTCATCATCATCATCATCATCATCATTATCATCATCATCATCTTCGTCTCGTTGTTGTTGTTGTTGTTGTTGTTATTGTTGTTGTAGTTTTCTGTTTTCACGTTCAAAATTTCCTCCTCTCTTGTATTTTTTTCTCGCCCTCTTCCTCGTCAGTTTCCCTTTCCTCCTCCTCCACCTCGTCCTCCTCTTCCTGTTTTTTGTTTTTTTTTAATACACGTGAAGGGAACAGACGAAAGACGCAAAAACAAGAAAATGAAAAAAAATATAAATAAAAATAATAAACACTCCCTCAAAAATAAAAAGGACAAGCTAAAAAAAAAAAAGAGAAAAAGAAAGAATAATTCAGCTAATGTAGTTTTTGGGGTGTTGGTAATCTCTTTGAAAATTACATGTTATGATGGCACTGATGATATTGATAGACACCTTGTTTACTGATAAGCAAAACTACACGAGGAAAGCATTGGTGTAATTAAGATTAGTGTGGTTGCGAAAGGATGAGTGTGTGTGTGTGTGTGTGTGTGTGTGTGTGTGTGTGTGTGTGTGTGTGTGTGTGTGTGTGTGTGAGTGTCTGAGTGAGTGAGTGAGTGTGCACGCTTGATATCTCGACACACACACACACACACACACACACACACACACACACACACACACACACACACACACACACTTCCTCACAGGGAGGCGTCAGGCCGTTCGCTATCAGGGCTCTGTCTCTAATTACCAACAGCTGACATGTGGGGTCTCCCAGGGGACCAAGATGGGTCCTCTATGCTTCCTCATCCTCATTAACGACGTCCTCACCGACACCCCCCATCGCTGGAAGTATGTGGACGACTGCACCGTGGGCGTCCCAGTTTCCACCAAGAACCCGGACTACTCGCCACTGCAAGCAATTCTGGAGCGACTGCAGACGTGGACGGAGGAGAGCAGGATGACCATCAACCACAGCAAAACTGTGGTGATGCATTTCTGTACCTCCTCTGTACCAGTGCCCCCTCCCCGGCTCACAGTGGGCCCTCACCCCCTCCAGGTGGTCCGATGTGCCAAGCTTCTCGGAGTCACGGTGGACGACCAGCTGACCTGGAAGCAGCATGTCGCCAGCACCGTGAGATCAGCTACCTACAGGCTGTACATGCTGCGCAGACTCAGGTCGCTGGGGACGCCGACAGATGAGTTAAGGGGGTGTACCTTATCTTCATCCTCCCCAAACTCATGTACGCCTCCCCAGCGTGGTCCTCCTCCCTCACACACACTCAACAGCTACAGCTAGAGAGTGTGCAGAAAAGGGCGTGCAGGGTCATCCTTGGCCCTGCATACACCACCTATGAAGAAGCCCTGACCACCCTGAGACTGTCCAGACTATCCACCAGGCACCGAGAGGCTCTGGAGAAGTTTGGAAGGGGACTACTGCATCACCCACGTCTCAGAAACATGCTGCCGCCTGACGCGCCTCCCCCGACCCGTGCCACCAGACACCACAATAAGATAACGCCCCTAAAGGCGCCGCGCACGGATCGGTACAGACTCAGTGCGATTCCCACCATGGTGCGAGCCATCAATCAATAGTCTCTTCTAGATTAGACTTACTTTTAGGATTAATGTTAAGTATTTCCCCACCCCCTCTGTACATTTTCACTTTGTTAACTGCCTAAATAATAAACCGTTTATTATTATTATTATTATTATTATTATTATTATTATTATTATTATTATTATTATTATTATTATTATTATTATTACACACACACACACACACACACACACACACACACACACACACAGATCACTAACACTTAACAAAGCTTCATTATAACACGAGTGACCACACCGCTCTTTAACACGCCCCGCCCCGCCCCTCCCCGCGTCCCGCTACCACCCACGGCGGGGCTGGAGGGGCGCTGGGGCTTCGTGTTTGCTAAGGGGCGGGCAGGATGGGCTGGGGCGGGTGGGGGGAGGAGAGCGAAGTAGGTTATTCATTAATGTTCAGCTTAATGGGGTAAACTGTCCTATTGCCCCGCGACCCCCTGCTGGTGAGAGAGAGAGAGAGATTGTCCGCCTGATTTTTGTTTTGTTTTCCATTTGGTTTTATTTCCTTTCTCTCTCTCTCTCTCTCTCTCTCTCTCTCTCTCTCTCTCTCTCTCTCTTTTCCTTCTCCATTTTGTTATTTTCGTCTAATGTACTAATTTGCTATATTTTCTCCTGTCTTTTTTTTTGTTAGTGTTATTGTTTATTTTTGTTTATTTTATAGTTTAACTCTTTCTTCTTCTTCTTCTTCTTCTTCTTCTTCTTCTTCTTCTTCTTCTTCTTCTCCTTTGCCGTATTTTTTTTTTCGTAATCTTGGTTTTCACGTTCAAAATTTCTACTATTGTATGTCTTTTGTTCTCGTTGCTTTCCTCCTCCTCCTCCTCCTCCTCCTCCTCCTCCCCTTCCTCCTCCTCCTCCTCCTCCTCCTCCTCCTCCCCTTCCTCCTCCTCCTCCTCCTCCTCCTCCTCCTCCTAGTAGTTATGCCATTTGTTATCATCACCATCATCATCATTATTATCATCATCATCATCATTATCATCCATATAAGACTGTTGCTCTGACTTTTGTGTGCCGTGTGTGTGTGTGTGTGTGTGTGTGTGTGTGTGTGTGTGTGTGTGTGTGTGTGTGTGTGTGAAAATGTCATGTTTTTTTATTTTATTTATTTTTTTTTTATTTTTTGTCCATTCACTTTTTTTTTCTTTTGTTTCTTCAGTTCATGTCACATTCCTTAATTCTCTCCTTTGTTTGTGGTAGATCCCTCCTCCTCCTCCTCCTCCTCCTCCTCCTCATCCCCGTCCTCCTCCTCCTCCACCCACTCTTTATCTTTATCCTTTTTCTCTTGCTTCTCCTTTTCTCCTTGTCCATTTTTTTTTTTCACTTCTTCCTTCCCAACTCCTTCCCTATTCCTCTTCCTTCTCTATCTTCACCTTCACCACCATTACAATCATCACCCTCACTTCCCTCACCATCCTATCTTCTTCACTCTTCCACTCTCACACTCCCTTACTCTAAAATTCTCCCTTTCCTTCTTTTCTCTACTTATCCTCTTCCTCCTTTCCTTCTTCCTTTCCCTTTCTTATTCCTTTTCTCCCTCCTTCCCTCCCTCGTAGCTGCAGTCCTTCCCTTCTTCCTCTCCCTTTCTTCCCTCACTTTCTCTCCCTCCCGGAAGCGACGTCGTTAGGGAGAAGGAAGGCGAGCAGTGACGTCATCAGGGAGGGAGGGAGGGAGAGAGAGGGAGGGGGAAAACGCGGTACAGGGAGGGACGGAGGAGAGAAAGTAAGATAGGGAGAGAAGGGAGAGGGAGGGAGGGATGCCACTTGCTGAGATATGGGTGGTGGGAAGGGAGAGGGAAGGGAGTGTTACCAGTAAGGGAGAGGATTAAGTGATCGTTGTTGTTATTGGTCGTATTAAAACTGTCGCTGGAATGTGTAACAGCTCACAAAAATCACCTGCATAGAATATTTACTAACACCGACAAGGGAGGAAAGGCATCAATTAAAGAACCTGTTGTTACTATTACTCGTATTAACATTTCCACTGTGACAGGAGACCGTTAATGAAAATCACTGTGCTGAAGGAAGAACACATTAAAACAATATATTTTCCAGTTTCTTTTTAGTATAGTGTTTAAATGTGCATTGTTACGATTATTGCTTGAATTAAAACCTCCACTACGCTCTGTGTGAAATCTTTACTTGGCACCCATAAGGAAGAAACGGGATAAAAAATTGTAGGGTTTCCAATTTCGTGACTCCAGTGAAATGTTCAGAGGTGGATGTAGAAGAGAAGTGCCTGGAGTCACTTCGTAAACTGTGTGAAAAAAAAAAAAAAAATGCGGCGAAAACATTGAGAGACGCGAAACAGGAAAGCTAAAAAAAAAAAAAAAAAAAAATCCGAATTCCATGGTTGTAGTGAAAATATTAGAAGTGGACTTAGAAAAACAATGTGACTGAGAACTGAAAATTTGTGACAGACAACGATGCAACTCTGATGGTCAAATAAAGTAATTTAGATATAACTCATATATCTGACAATACACGGCAGGAAGAAAGAGAGGAAAAACCCAAGAGAAGCTTCATGGATGCAGTGAAAGAGGACATGCCTGTATTGGGTGTGACTGAGGGAGGCGCAGAAGACCCGAGCACGTTGGAGGAGGAGGCAGCCTACAAAAGTAGTAGTCATTTGGTGCTCAGATAAAAACACTCATTCTCAACTTAGCAAATACTGAAAGGGAAGAAAAAAATAAGCCGAAATTGTAAAAAGAAAAGAAAATAGTAATTTGGTGCACTCATTCTTAACTTAGCAAATAGTGAAAGGGAAGGAAAAATAAGCCGAAATTGAAAAAAAAAAAAGTAGGATTATAGTAATTTGGTGCACAGATAAAAACACTCATTCTCAACTTAGCAAATACTGAAAGGGAAAGGAAAAAATAAGACGAAATTGAAAAAAAAAGTAGTATTATAGTAATTTGGTGCACAGATAAAAAACACTCATTCTCAACTTAGCAAATACTGAAAAGAAAGAAAAAATAAGCCGTAATTAAAAAAAAAAAAATAATAGTAGTAATTTGGTGCACAGATAAAAAACACTCATTCTCAACTTAGCAAATACTGAAAAGAAAGAAAAAAATAAGCCGTAATTAAAAAAAAAAAAAAAAAATAGTAGTAATTTGGTGCACAGATAAAAAAAAAACACTCATTCTCAACTTAGCAAATACTGAAAGAAAGGAAAAAGAAACCACAATTGAATCTTATCAAGACACAAATAATTTAAAACGCAAACTAGAGATAACATTTAATAGATATACACAAAAAAATAACAATTTGTATATTAGTAATACATATGTTGTTCTTCAGGCAAGAAACTGCGAAAGAACAGCATGATACAAGGGAATGGAATGAAATGTATCAAGTATTAGTGTCAGGAAAAAAAAAAAAAAACGAGAATATTAAAGAGAGAAATGGAAAGCTCAAAGTATCAGTGTGCATCGATATTCTTGCATCAGGGAACATGAGGAGCTTTTCAGAGCAACATAAAAGGGAACAGAACGAAAAGGATCAGTTACGAGTGTCAGGAAAAAAAAAAAAAAGTGTTAAGGACTGGGAAGGGAGGATCAAAGTATCGGACAGTCAGTAACAGTGAATATCAGATAAAATAAAGAGTCAATAAGTATGAGGCCATTAGGGAAGGTATCAACACGTTACAGGGAGAGGATTATGGTGTGGCAGGGTGTGAGGGAGAGGTGAGGGAGTGAAAGGGTCAATGGCAAGTGTCACAGGGAGGGTCAGGAAGGCACGTGGCAAGGAGGGGAGGGGGGGGAGACTTACTACTTATCGTCCTGATGGTTTTATTGACCTCCCCATGACCTCCCCTGACCTCTCCCTTTGCCTGATCCTTCTAGCCTCCCTGACCTCCCTGATTCAGCTCAATAAACACTGAAGGTCACCCTTCTTCACTCCTTCCCTCCATTCCTCTCCCTTCCTCTTACTCTTCTTCCATTCTTCTCTCTCTTTCACTCCTCTCTCTCTCTTTTCCTCTATTCTGATTCAATTTTCATTCACATTTCCTTCATTTTTCTCCCTCTTTCATTTCTCTTCCTCCTTCTCTCTCTCTTTTCTCCCTTTTCTTCCATCTTGTCTCTTTATCAGTCTTCTATCTCTTTTCCTCCCTCTTATTCTTTTATTCTTTCTCTTCCATTTCCTTTCTTTCGCTGTTCACCTCTCTATTACTCCTCTCACTCTCATTCCCTCTCTCTCTTCTCTCTTTTTCCTTCCTCTTCCTCTTCCTCTTTTCAGTTTTTTCCTATTTTCTTTCACATTTTTTTCATTCTTTTCACTCATTTTAGTTTTCTCTCTCTCTCTCTCTCTCTCTCTCTCTCTCTCTCTCTCTCTCTCTCTCTCTCTCTCTCTCTCTCTCTCTCTCTCTCTCTCTCTCTCTCTCTCTCTCTCTCTCTCTCTCTCTCTCTCTCTCTCTCTCTCTCTCTCTCTCTCTCATGTTTATTTCAACAGTTCAGGTCAAATATATTACAAGGGACGAGGCACTATATCTGGCTACCTTAATAATAATATCACATCAGCCAACATAAATTTCAATAAGTCCTTCTTTACTTTGAATCATTAAGAGCAAACCCTTTCTGGAGCAATTCATTATTTCTCGATGGAAGAATTTGCAATGACTTTTCTCAGGCATTTTTTTTTATCATCACGTTATTTACTTCATGATAAATACCTCATATTCATTCTCATTCTCCTCCTCTTCCTCCTCCTCCTCCTCCTCCTCCTCCTCTTTCTCTTACGTCTTCTTATCTTCCTCCTCGCCTTCAGCCTCTCCCTTACCCTCCGCTTTCTATTTTTCACCCTAACCTAACAGCTCAAATATCTCCCTCACTCCCTCACTCCCCCTCACAAGCTGGTTTCTCCCCTTACCTTCCCCTCGCCGCTTCTGTGACAGCTTTACGTTGTCTTCAGAATTTTTTTTTTTTTTTTTACATCGCAATCACGTTAAGGGGGAGAGAGGGAGGGGGAGAAAAAATCTGGGGAGGTAATTCCGTTTCCTCGTAAATTCACATCTGTCTCCAACTCACGGAATGAAAAATTGTCTCTTATTAATTTTTTCTCCCCTCTTGTTTTGGAGGGCGTAGGTGGAGCGGGTGGAGAGGAGCGAAGTGGGTGGTGTGTGGAGCAGTAGGTGGAAGGTTGATAACTCCTGCCACCTGGTTTGGTGTGTGTTTGTGTGTCGTTGTGTTGGTCTCGCTGTGGGGAGGAATATTTGTTGTTGCGCCTCATTATTTATTACTCGCTAGAGGGAAGTAACCTGAAGGGCGCGCTGTGAATGGTGTACTCAGTGGTCCTCTGTGATAAGTAGGCGCCATTCATCTCACTCTTCCTTTCTCATTTTTTTTTTTATTTTCCTCGTCACTTTTATCACTTTAGTGTGTAGTCTTCACTTTGTCTTGGTTTCAGGTTATGTAAGTTTGTGCTCTCTCTCTCTCTCTCTCTCTCTCTCTCTCTCTCTCTCTCTCTCTCTCTCTCTCTCTCTCTCTCTCTCTTGTTCGACCTCCGTCTCGTCATCTTGGACCTCCTTTCCCTCCTCTTCCTCTTCTCTCTCTCTCATACCCTCATGCACCTCTTCCTTCTTCGTCTTCTCCTCATCCCTTCCTTCCTTGCTTCCTGGCTTGCCCAACACCTCGCCGCCATCCATCACCACGACCACCACATCAAGCGGCAGTGATCAGGTGGAGACTAACCATACCTCCTCCCGCCCTTGTTATAGCGTAAGGGAGCAAATCATTCCTACTTTCCCCTCGACCCTATATACAATACGCACATTCCCCTCGCGCCCTATCGATCCAGGAGAGGTCAAGGCATCGGCACAGGGAAGGACGTTATGCAGGAAAGGAGAGGAGCAGGAAGAAACATAAGAAAGTGATACTCGGGGAAGCAGGGGCGTAGGAGTGTTGGGGAGCTGGGGACGGGGAGGGAACAAGGTGGTGATGGAGGGGAAAGACGCGAGAGGCAAGTAGGGTGTCCATCGCGTTGTCCTGGGGGGAAATAAGACGTGGGTGTGTGGTGGAAACTCTTGCTAGTGTGTCTGGTCGTTTTTTTTTTTTTTTTTTTTTGCGGAGTTGGTGTTGGTGGAGTCTTGGCCCTTTGTTTTCTCTTGTTTCTCCCAGAAGGGGCATAATAAAACACAAAGGAGGAACAAAGAGCTGCTGATTTGTTGGCTCTTTGGAGATTATTGGTGAAAGTGAAAGAAGAGGAAGAGGAGGAACAAGAACCACCACATATGGAAAATAAATAGAAGTAGATTTGTCGTTTCCTACAGGGATATTTGTGGTGACTAGACCATCTATTATACAGCAACAGAAATATGATATCATACGCAGATGACGTGGAGGAGAAGAACGATGACGAGAACAAAGACGAAGCGTGGGAGGACAAGGAAGACAAGAATGATTCAAAGGAGGGTGATGACAAGCAGAAAGATGAAAATAATGATCATGAGGAGGAGGAGGAGGAGGAGGAGGAGGAGGAGGAGGAAAAAAAAAAGAAGAAGAAGAGGAAAAAATCAAGGCACACACACTGAGTGAGCACTGGCGCCCCGTTATCTACACTTCCACCACACTCCATTAATCCAAACATTATCGTTAAAAAAAAAAAAAACGCAACTAAATAAGCGAGATATGTAATTAATTTACAAAAACGTACTCATTATAATATAAATAATCCATTTATTGAAGAAGAAGAAGTGAAGAAAGAAGAAATAAGGATATTGAAAGGCATAGAATGGAAGATAGGAAGAGGAGGAGAAAATAAGATAGAGAAAGGAAAATAAAAAGATAGGAAACGAGGAAGTGGTTCGAGACGGGAAAATAGAAAATAAAGTAATGAGAAAGAACGAGAAACTGAGAAACCTGAACGAATGAGGGGAACAGAATGAACAGAAATAAAGGAATGTAAGATAAACGACAAAAAAAAAAAGAACGAAAAGGAGAGATCATAAAAAAAGAAAGAATAGGAAACGAAGAGCGATAAAAACCGAAAAAAAGGGAAGGTGTTGAAGATAAGAAAGAAAGAAGAGAGAGAGAGAGAGAGAGAGAGAGAGAGAGAGAGAGAGAGAGAGAGAGAGAGAGAGAGAGAGAGGAAGTGAAGGAGAGGAGAGATGAAGGGCAACTGGATGAAAAGTAAAGACAAATGTAGAAGAAAGGAAAGGAAAGAGGAAAATGAAGGCAAAGGAAAGAGGAAATGAGACAAATAGCGGAGGGCATGCTTTACTTCGCCAGCCCAAGTGGAAGCTAATTACTTGTCTGTCTCTCCCCCTTCCTCTCCCCTCTGCCGCACCCTTTCCTCTTCCTTTATTGCCCTCCACATCCACCTCATTTTCTCTCTATCCCTCCCCTTTATTCTTTCCTTCCCTATGTTGTTCCTTCTGCTATATACAGATATTCTCTCTCCCTCTCTCCACCCTCTCTCTCTCTCTCTCTCTCTCTCTCTCTCTCTCTCTCTCTCTCTCTCTCTCTCTCTCTAAGCATTTTCCTTTAAAAATATCCTAACACGATTTAATCTCTCTCTTCAAGAACAGCGACGTGTAATCAATGGTGCATTAACTTCTCTTAAGCACAACATTCACCATCATTACACTCCGGCAGCGTTCTATCATTAGGTGTTATCAAGATTGTCTGATGCCTGCAATCTTTCTAATTTTATGGCCACTACATGCTTCCGGCTTCTCAAAGCTGATGTGTTGCTGTATTTATCCTTTTTTTTGTTGGTTTTTGTTTCTCCTGTTGTGTGTATGTGTGTGTGTGTGTGTGTGTGTGTGTGTGTGTGTGTGTGTTGACCCATTCATTCTTTATATTGTCTGTGCCGGTGTTTCCCTCCTTGTTTTTTCTTGCTCCTCTTTTCTTTCTAGTCCTCTGTATTATAATGTTTATCAATTTGTTCTTCATATTATGTGTACCAGTGTCTTCCTTCTTTTTTTCTGTACCTTTCGCTTTGTTATACTTTTTTTTACGATGTGTAGGATTATATATTCTTTCTGTGCTTGTTTTTTTTTTTATTCTTTTTATAATCTGTATTACGGCCACACGTATTTTCGTGTTCGTTTTTTTTTTTCCCTCCTCTTTCTTTGTTCTCCACACTTATCGCTTCTTTGTGTGTTTTATTTTCTTTTGCTTGCTGGTTTAGGAATCATTTCCTATTTATTTCACACTTCACTAAATAAAGAAAGGGAGTTCCATTACTTTCAAGTTAATACTTGTATTTGTCCTCCGCACTCATGAATTATTCTTGCTTTTCCTTCTTTTTTTTAAACTTTATTTTACTATGCTTTTTATCAGACAAAAAAAAAAAGATTCATATCATTTCTAGTTGATATCAGTGTTGCATTTTTAGAAAGTGTAAGAAGGATCTTTGTTGTTCTTTTTCCTTGAATTTGCAGTGCTCCATATTATAAGACAACGCAGGTTAGAACTTTCTTTAGCTTATATTTGCGGCTTTTTCTTTACTTAGCAGCTTTAGGAATAGTAGCTCTCCTCTTTTCATCGTTGTGATTATTTTGCTCAACCACGTATTACAAAAAAGAATGCAGGTTTACTTTTCCTGTGGCTTATATCCATTTCTTTCTTCTTTTAGCAGCTTTAGAGATAGCGGGTCATTTTTAGTGTTCCTATTTATTAATTTGTTCAGGTATGCTTTTTATTACACAAAGAAAGGAGGGCTAACATTATTATTATTACTGTTGTTGTTGTTGTTGTTGTTGTTGTTGTTGTTGTTGTTGTTGTTGGTGTTATTGGTTGTTCACGTTCCTTTGGTGGACGGTTTCGCGGGTGACTGCTGTGAGCTGACGACAACCACAGCAACCACAGTCAACACGCCATTGTTGCTGACGCGGCGTGGCACTCATGCATTACAAATCTGACACGCTCCTCCGCTACTGTGATTCCCGATAACTCGACTGTATTTCACGTCATTTTTCCTTTACAACTGTGCCGCGTCAACGAAACGCTCAATACGGTTCTTGGTCACTGCGGTTCACTATTGTCCCGGTCTCCGTTGACGAGCCTCGGTCACTCATCGTGTTCTGCTAAGCGATGCATTTCCGTTTTAAAAGTATGTTCGGTTAAATCAGGTTCGATTGCGGTGTTCTTTCAATGTTGTTCTTTGTCCGATAACGTTCCCCAATAAGTTTTTCTGTTCGCTTAGGTTAAATTGTAGTATTTTCTTAATGTTGTTCCTTGTTCGGTCACGTCCCGCAAAGCATTTTTTTTTTCTGTTCACGCAGTTCTCTGTTCACTTGGCTCAGTGTTGATTTCTATTGATGGATTTTTCTTTAATTAGGCTCCATGTTAGTGCTGCTCTCTATTGATGGATCATTGTTAATATAGTCCTCTGTTAATATTGTTCCCTGCTAATATCGTTTCCTGTTGGTGTGGTCTCTGTAATATAGGTCTGCGTTAACGGAGTTGTCTCTTAGCTCGGATCTCAGTTCTGGCGGTTCTCCGTTAAAGATGCCAGCCCCCAAAAAGTGCAGCCAAAAAAACATTATCCAAAATCATGAGGAGTGTCTTGAAGCTTCCAGCATGGAACAGTTCCGGTCAACGTTCAAAGTCTCTCTTAACGCGGGTTCCTGTCAGTGCGTTTCTCTGTTGCCTTCCTCCCGTCAGCCACAGCCGCCTGCCACGTGAGTCAGCGGCCCCATCACGAGGGGAAACTGAACTATTACTCCCATCCCAGGCGGCCGATTTATGTTTTCCTCATGTGACCTGCTCCCTCCTTCTCCTCCTCATTCCCTCCCCCAGCCTGCATAAGGGAGAGAGAGAGAGAGAGAGAGAGAGAGAGAGAGAGAGAGAGAGAGAGAGAGAGAGAGAGAGAGAGAGAGAGAGAGAGAGAGAGAGAGAGAGAGACGCATAAACCTACGTATATCTGCTCTTTCCTACAAAAAAAAAAGTACACCTATGCATTAACAACTGAAAAAAAGAGATAAATAATAGAAAAAGTCAAGACGTGCAATTGAGTGAAGCACATTGAGCAGCATGCAGTTATCACCATCCCCACCACCACCACCATCACAACCATCACCCTCATCACTATCATGGCGGAGAGGAGGAGGATAATGATGAAGAAAGTGTTGGTAATGAGGCGGCGCTCCTCACTCAACACCTCCTGTGAAGTCATTACAGCCTCCCTAATTACCCAGCTGACAAATCCGCCGCGCCGCACCGCACATTTACAGCCGATCAATATGGAAACACACCCGGAGAAACACCAGGAGAAATACCCTCCCCATTCTTGCAGCAGCGGTACCTTCAGCGCCTACTACAGGAGAGGAGGTGGGGGGGGTTCCGATCGTCTCGCGGCGCGCCACATATGCATCGCAGTCTCGCTCGGGTGTTCGCGGGAGCGATTACCACATGCACTTCGGCAAACGAGGCGACCAGTCGTGCCTCCGTCGTTATGAGGAGAGCAGCGGAAAGGGCGTGAGGCTTCCGGTGTGTGTGTGATTAAACGTATTCACAAAGACTTTACCTTCATCTTGCCTTCCTCTCTCCTGTTTCTCCTCCTCCTGTGGTCATCGTAAGCCTTCTCTTCCTTTCAGCACACGTGGTCCTCCTCCTCCTCCTCTTCCTTTCCTCCCTTCTACCTTTAATCCTCCTCTTCCTTCAGTCTCCTCTTCTTCCTCCTCCTCCTCCTCCTCTTCCTTCTTCTTCTCTCCATTCCTGTCCGCCATCACCTCCACCTCCTCCTTCCTCTTTGTTATTGTAATGAGAGTGCTTTGTCAGCTGACTCTGGCTGGATATTCTTCTTCCTTTCAATTTCCTCTTTTCTTTGGGTGAAATTCTGCGAATAGGAAGTAGCGGCACGAAGGTAAACAGGTGCACAGGATTGCAGGAAACAAAACGGAAGGAACACTGAGAAAAAGTGAGACAGCGTAAAAGATATACATGGAAAAAGGAGAGGATAGGAGAGGAGGAAAGTTAAAATTTATTCCTGTCTGCGTTCTTTCCCCTCATCTTCCTCTCACTCACTTAATTCATCCTCCTTCACTCACCCTGCCTGTCCTCCTCCAGCCCTCTCTCAGCCTCACAATGCCTGCCTCTCCACCTTCTCCACCCACTCCACACTCCAGCCTGGCACGGATGCACCGGGTAATGGAAGGCTCCCTGGCAAGGCGACGTGCTTGCATACCTGAGTTTACCTTCACCTGGCCTGGGGTGAAAAGTCGATGGTACACTCTGGGTGAAAACTTGAGAGAGAGAGAGAGAGAGAGAGAGAGAGAGAGAGAGAGAGAGAGAGAGAGAGAGAGAGAGAGAGAGAGAGAGAGAGAGAGAGAGATTCGTGTGTATCATAACAGACTTAGAAGGCAAAACACGCCCTTTGCCCTAACACTCCTGCGCCACTCACTGCTACTTAGAATAACATCAGCATAAACAGCTTATCTTTTTGTTACGTTTTTTTCTGTGTTCCATAATCATCCGTTCGCTCTAAGGGTCGGTGCTCTGGGTGGACGAAGCGTTTCAATTCCTTTCGTGTGTAGTTCCATTATTTAGTGGCGGTCGTTAATCAAAGGCGCCCGCAGACACCCACACACTATGCCACCGGTCACTGCTCACTCCGGGATCCGAACAGAAGGGCGAGACACACTGAGTGGAGCTTCATCGGGTTGATTCGGTTTCCAAAGCGAATCTATTGTTACGAATTAAGCCTGTTTATTTATGTTCATGGCCGCGACGGATTTTTTTCTTTTTTTTTTTTTTTACTATTTATCGGGGATTGCTGCCTAATTCTAATCCGTCAGATTGTGTTTCTGAATTTCGTCACTGAATGTGTTATTGTTATTGTGTTTCCTGAAGATGAGATGAACATGAATTTGCTTCTCTGTTATTATGAGAATGTGTGTGTGTGTGTGTGTGTGTGTGTGTGTGTGTGTGTGTGTGTGTGTGTGAGCTGAGCAAACAAAAGAAACGCATCGTGACGCAGAAAATAAGACTAGACAAACAGACAAGAGAGAGAGAGAGAGAGAGAGAGAGAGAGAGAGAGAGAGAGAGAGTGGTGGAGTACAAAGGCGAAGGAATACAACACACGCATGCACGCGCGCGCGCATACACACACACACACACACACACACACACACATCACTTTATTTCAGTGGTTATCAACACGTTGTACACTTCCCAGGACGGTGACCTCAAGACTTAGAAACACTTAACGTAACCTGACGGGGGGAACACCTTCTTTCTCCCGCAGCGCAATGGACCAACACGAATAGCTGGAGGTCGGGGGACAGGCGCGCGCGAAGGCAGACGGCGACAGATTCGTGACTCAAAACAAAAGCATCGTGACAGCACAAGTGGGAGCGTCCGTCATTCTTCACTGCAAGACCTCAAGTGCGACTGGCGGCCTGGTAAGTGACGGAGTGTGTCAGCAAGTTACCTTAAGATCTGAAGCTCCTGTGGGGAAGTGTCGGTACCTTGATGTGACTGAGGTTGTGTTGATCTCTCGCCAGTATTCTTAAACGCTTTTGTTCTTTAATTAAGAGTATTTTTAAGGGATACAGCGATGATTTATTGAATTTTCTTGTGTCTGAGTTTGTTATTAAGACTATTTTCAAAAGCCACGCATAAATTAGTCTTGTTCTCGTGCGTCTTTTCCCTACTGAGATGAATCTACACCCTTAAAAACTACACACCCTTAAAAACTCTAACTTCTCCTAGAACCTATTAAAAGTAAAACACTAAATATTCACCAGATTTTTTTAAGAATACGCTGCTCTGAGGCAAGCACTGAGAAACAAGGAATGTCATGGCTTCCAATATGATGACTGGTGAGGTAAACAAGTTATGTCACTCGTGATGGCGCAGGCGGCGAGTGGAGGCGAGGCTGCCCACCGCATCCATCCTCTGAGTGGCATTAGTGCAGGAGTCCTTGTCTCATCAGCCTCGGCCTCCACAAACACGGGCTGCTTTAACACTTGTGAATACAAGGCAAAAAACATGGTGACTCGAGCAACTTTTCTGTGAGTTTATTGCACTTCCTGAGGGAGTACTGGCTTAGGATATATATATAATTACCTATTTTGTATTTATCTTTTAGTTGTATTTCTATTTTTATTTTATTTTATTTTTATGAGGGAACTATCAATTATCAGTGGATAATTCGTAGTGATTGTTTAGCATATATTTACGCAGAAATATATGCAGTTTCAAACCACAGCATATTACATACATACATCTAAGACAACTAGGTCACAGTGGGTCAATAGTAAAGTCCTTGGATAGAAACTTAAACTGCAAGGCGTTGGAGCATCTTCTAATGGCCTTAACAATGTGCTTACGATACACAACAATAGCTTAGGCAACAGTGATGTGGATGTACTGCACGCCATCAACCCAAGCCCCTTAAGCGAACAATAACACTCGTCTAGACACACACACACACACACACACACACACACACACACACACACACTCGCGTGCTAAGACCATGACCGTCTGTGTGCTCTGCAGGTGTCTTGGATCAGGAAGAAGGACTACCAGCTCCTGACGGTGAGTCTGTACACACACTCCAGTGACGACCGCTTCTCCATCAACTACTTGCATTGGGTGAGTGTTTGCTCTCGTGTGTGTGTGTGTGTGTGTGTGTGTAGAGGGGGTATTTTCTCATGAATGTAAATATTAATGTATAGTCTCTCTCTCTCTCTCTCTCTCTCTCTCTCTCTCTCTCTCTCTCTCTCTCTCTCTCTCTCTCTCTCTCTCTCTCTCTTTGGCCCTATATTTAGCAGTGGGAATTCCAGGCACTGCAGGTGTTTAGCTGAAGGAAAATGTCACGTTGCGAGAGAGACCAGTGTGTAATGACTCTTGGATTGAAAATATTGAAGTGCAGTTGTGTGCATGACCTAATGAAGGTGACGCCAAGCACACTCATTGATTTAACGGTAATTTTTTTTTTAACAATGAAGATGAATAAATCAAAGTCAATAACATGAACAGTTAATCATTAAGCAATATATTAGCTTCGATTACTAATTAAAAGTTAATAAAAAAAAAACTGACATGGAATAAAAATCATAAACCAATATTTCCTAAACTCTTCAGTTCTTCCTTATTTAATGAATTGAAGTAAGATTTAATTAATTTTCATGTTCATTACAAATCAAGCATTTCAACGCTTCACATGCATGCATATTCACAGACAACAATAATGTTAACGAAACACAGATGAAGCACAACACTCATGATTGCAGTCGTCCAATCAGTCCCTAACATCCTCGTCCATATTAAACACGATGACGCCCAAAATATTTGTTTGCAATTACACACATGCACGAAATATTGCCATACACTCTCATTAAACCCTGCTGGTCATGATGTCGGGCGGCCACCACTGCCTGACACACACACACACACACACACACACACACACACTCGTTCACCATAACACGCCTACAATTGAATAACAAGACTGAGGATGTATTGTGTGTGGCGGCGCAGGTGTGTGCTGTCTTATCCCAGCGGCGAGCTAGTATTGTGGCGCCATTGTGTTGCCATTGCAGTCAACACTTCACCGATTTTTTGAGGCCACGGCGGCTCGGGATGAGAGTCGCGGTAATACGGCTTGAGGGTGGCGCGGCGAGCGGCGGCACGAGGATTGGCGCCCACTCCTAGCGGGGAGCCTGCACCTGCTGCCTCGTCCACACACACACACACACACACACACACACACACACAGTATACACTAGGCACTTTATCCCTTCACCATATTCTTGTGCCATCATTTCCGAAATTCGAAAACCCTATACTGAAATAGATTCCCATAAGACGAGTCTGTGGCAGGATTTGTTGCCCATTCACCCACCTGACTAACCCTGCACGGTATCAAGGATGCTTTATATATATATATATATATATATATATATATATATATATATATATATATATATATATATATATATATATATATATATATATATATATATATATATATATATATATATATATACACACACTTCCAGAAACAGAGAAGCATCCTAAACAACAAATACCTAAGATAGGATCAGCCGAGTGTGAAGGAAGGCAACAGAAAACGAGCTACAAGACCGCTTACGGAGCGAAGACTATGGCATGGTGGCATGAGGTGGTGGTGGTGGTGGTGGTGTTAGGGGGTGTGAAGGAAGCGCACGAACTTCCAGCACCGCGTTATGGCGAACGCAGATGAGGACCCAAGCAAACTAACAGCAGCCATACACACTCTCTCTCTCTCTCTCTCTCTCTCTCTCTCTCTCTCTCTCTCTCTCTCTCTCTGGTGTAAGCATCTCGTCTCCAGGGCGATGCATTACGAAGGAGGGGGGGAAGGGCGTAAAACAAGACGCGGGCAGGAAGGAACACCGTGCCTGGAGGGCAAGATTTTGATGCGGTTTAAGGCAAATACCCATCACGGCCGGGACGCATCACCATCACCGGAATTTTACTGGTAATTCCCGCCTGGAAAAGGCAGGAAGGGATCGAGAAGGGGGAGGAAGGCAGTATTTAGGGCAATGGCGGCGTGGGGAGCTGCGGTAGGCAGGCAGTATTGCTCATTGGATAAAAATAATGACTTTTATGTTTGTTTAGGAGAGCTTCGGCAGGATCCCTTTTTTTTCACGCAGGGCCAATTAAGGAAAGCTGGTGCATGATCCTTTTTTCCCGGTGTTGAGCCAATTACGAGCACCTAGGAGTTGGGCGCCAGGTGAGTGCTCATTTCACTAGTCCGGGGATCGCCATGCCGCCAAGACTTATCTTTCCGACTAACTTTCCATTTCAGCATAATTTATTTTCAAAACTTTCGAGGCGACTGGGGAGCTTTGCCAGGCTTTCACTGAGTATAAATATGCGCTGGAAAGCTGGAAAAATGGCTGGTGCACACACACACACACACACACACACACACACACACACACACACACACACACACACACAGACACACACACTTCTACCCATTCATGTGATGACCTGTGGCATGGAAACGCACAACAGTCACACCAAATCCCCACAAAACACATAATGTAAACACAAATAACAAAAAAGACAAGTAAAAAATGCAAACACGGACATCAGAGCTTGGCGCATCAACATTCATCAAAAATAGAAAGAGAAAGAAAAAAAGAGGCGCAGAGTTTTTTATTTTTTTATTCTGCATAAGATATGTTTCAGGGAGGGTCTTATTGAAGGGGCTTTGTAATTTTTTTTGTCATAAGTTGAACTCCTTAGCACGTAATAAATACATAGATAGATCAATAAGTAAATAAATAAGTAAATGAATAAATAAATATCGAAATGAACAAATAAACAAATAAATAAATGCATACCCGAATAAATAAATACACAAATAAATCAATACATAAGTAAATACATAAATACACACATACATAAATAAGCAAACAAATAAATAAATAGATAAATACATAAAATAAACAACCAAATAAACAAATAAACAAATTCAAGCCCCATCAGCAAATAGGTTTTATTCCCGGTATTTCCACAATGGGAGACCAGGCAGGGAGCGAAGAGCGAACGAAGAGCACCAACCCACGCACGCCTCACGCCAATAACTTCACGCCAACATCTCCAGCGGGCGACCGATGAAATACACGTGGAGCAGCAAACCTTTACACCCACACCTGGCCGCGATAAGAAAGTTTATTGCCTGAAACCTGACCGGAAAAAAAGTGGCTCTCGGCAAAATTTTCTGGAATACTTTAAACTAGTGAAGGAAAGGGAGAGGGAAGGAGAAGGGGAGAGGGAGAGGGGGTGAGGGAGAAAGCAGTGGTGGTGGTGGTGGTACTGCTTCTCCTCACATCAAGCCATCCTCCCAAGTTTTGACACGCGCCTCGCTTGCATTAAATAACCGGGATATTACTTGGAATCTTCGTGGCTTCTAAACTCCAAACAAGCATACTGGTGTATGTTTTATGGGTATATTTCTCTAACCTAACCTAACCTAACAGTAAACTGATTTATGTATCACAGTTTCTCTAACCTAATCTAACCTAACCTAACCTAACATTACCTAACTAAAATCATTAGTAAACGAATAAGTAAACTCGTTCTCTCTCTCTCTCTCTCGCTTTGATTTAACTCAACGTAACCTAACTTGAATCTGTAATGAATATACGAGACTAAAGGATCTCTCTCTCTCTCTCTCTCTCTCTCTCTCTCTCTCTCTCTCTCTCTCTCTCTCTCTCTCTCTCTCTCTCTCTCTCTCTCTCTCTCTCTCTCTCTCTCTCTCTCTCTCTCCTGCGATCACGGAACACTATCAAACACATTCACGCATTAAACGAGTATTAATACAATCTCCAGGTTTTAGCCGTTCATGTGTACTTTCCAACACTGGATTTTATGAGAATTACAGACACATTATTCTCTTACATAATCTAAATCCAGGTCGTAAGAGGCACGTAACTCTGCTAATGGAAATGTATTTAAGATGCCATTTGAATCCCTAGTATCCATCAGTCCTTCTCTTCCTATGGAGTGGTATGGAGTAGTTGTTGGGTACCCTTCAGGGTGAGTGAGGCGCCCGCTGGTTCCCGCAGCGCCCCATACATCAAATCAAATAGTCATGCAGAGTAATTTCATACACCCATGCACACGCTCTGGTATCAGCTCCAGGTACATGTATTCTCTCTCTCTCTCTCTCTCTCTCTCTCTCTCTCTCTCTCTCTCTCTCTCTCTCATCAAAATTCCTTTTATTAACCAACCTTTATAAACAAACTGCTTTTAGATTACTGATCGAAAAAATCCTTCCAATTTTCCTGCACGTCGATAAAACTGCCTGGTGCGTGGCCATGGATCTGAAGGAGGCGCAGAAGGATTACCAAGGAACCTCCATATATTCTACCCATGGCTGTTCCTCCTATAAGCTGATCATCCTGATTCCCCAGCCTCGACTTCTGCTGCTTCCACTGTTCTGTCTCCTCCGCGTCTCAGCTGCTCGTGGTTCCTTTGTGAAGGCAATGGCTGACTTTTTCCACCCTTTTTCTCCCTTCCTCTCTGTCTCGTATATCGGGTGACGTTTATGGGCACCTGCTGCGTCCTCTATCGGTTTTTTTTTTTTAGGGTTTCCCCTGTAATGCGTCGAGTCTCTGACGTGCTGTATCTCGCTCGATGAAATTTGTTCCCTGTGTGATTAGATTTCTGAGTAGAGCGTTTGAGGGGAGCACTCAAGTACAGGTTCAAACACGTTCACACACACACACACACACACACACACACACACACACACACACACACACACACACACACACACACACACACACACACACACACACACACACACACCTAGCAGCAAGTACGGGATGTATCCCGAGGGGTTGTGACCTCGCTGTCCCGGTGCACAGTGGGACCAAATGATAAATTTCTGGCCAAAATAGGAGATTACAGTTTACTAAATTTACACTGGTCCAGCGAAAGTTATGAAGTAGCATGTCGGAATACCGTGGTTATTTCCGGCATAAACCATTCCATGATGATTTTACAGAGCATATAATGATGTTCAGGAAAAGAGAAAATCATTATATTTTTGTTATTTTTTACATGTAACAAACAAAAATGGCTGTAAATAAATGGTTATTATTCTTTTTTAATGTGATAATACAGATATAAGGAAAACGTATTTAATATTGGGTTTTATAATAGACTTTTAGTGAAACGCCTGTATGGTAAGATCGGGTCATATCGGATGCCGATACCCAATTAGTTTGGAAGAATATACATAAATAAACATGTCTGTAAAGAAAAGGGCTCCATATACGTCCACCATTAAGAATAAGAGAGTTTATCTACAACAGCATTCGAATTTCGCGCGAGAAGGAGACTGTGAGGGAGGAGCGCGCGCAAGTTCTCTGTCTTGTCTAACAGCACCACACACACCGCCCAGTGTTTAAACAACCTGATAAAGCCTTCATTAGTCCAAGGTTAGACCTACCATTTCTGTACTTATATTATGAATATATAGAGAACGTCCAAGTGTGCATGTAATAATATATAATGCAAATTTTGGTGAAAAAAGTAGAAGAAACTGTTAAGCCGTCACGCAAATATAACAAAATGAATAAAATAGTTAGCCCTAATAATTAAAAGGAAATCGTACATATTCAGCAGTAACTTGCTTAATATGACTTTACTACAAACGCAGACAAGTATAGATGTATTGTTTCTTTAATTTCAGATGGCGGGGATTGCTAGAAGTGTTCTATTAGACAAGTATATATCACGTAGAGACTGCCACTCATTTGAACAAGTTATTTCTAATGTATCAGAACATGAGATATTGCATCACCACACACCGACACTGGCACCTGCAGCAATTTCAACCTTTAAAAATGACTTCCAGACACGATGGAGAAAGGCAAATTACATCAATGCCAGGTTCCAAAAGAATAATATTGTTTGTCTCTCAAAGGAATTAAAATTACAGGAAATTGAGGACAGTACACAACATGAGATCTCAAACACCAGTGAAGCAGGTCATTCAAAGAGAGGTCGATCATCTGCAGACTTCAAAACTGCTAGTGAAAGAACAAAGCCAAGAAAAACAGAAGTAAGAAGAAATATTCAGCAGAAGAGCTTGTCTTTGCAGCTCAGATGAAACTTTGGAATTTTGGGAAAAATCATGCTGCGAAGATTTGTAAGGAGCAGCATTAAGTATCCCTACTAGGTAAACAAAAATGATAAAGAAATTGGTGAACAAAACTGAAATTCCTCTGACTCCACACGAGGCACTTTCCATAATGCTCAATACAAACATGAGCAAAAGTACTTACAATTATTAAAGAACCATCCATAAGGAAAGAAACTGTACACTTTATCCATCCTACAAAAGTGTGGTAGAAGCTACAAAGACTTGTTATCCCCCGGGCATTAACATCAGTGATTTTAAAGCAGAAGTCCCTCTCCAAAACTTGCTTGATAAAACTGCCTCAAGTCTACTGCTTTCTCAGAAAATGGTTGTTGACCTAATCAGATCACAGTCAGCACATACCGTGCCACTCTCTTTTGAACTCATCAGTAAATATGGTTTTGATGGCAATGGAAATCATTCTCTCTATGCCATGAAATATGACAATACAAATAGTGATGTGAGTGAAACTAACATGTTTGCAACTTTCCTATGCCCCCTTAAGTTACTTGAGAAAAGAAGCAAGATGACAGTCTGGCAAAACCCTGCCCCATGCTCATCTGTTTATTGCCGCCCCCTTACATTGCAATTCATCAAGGAAACTCCACATCTTATTCCATCTGAACATGAATTCATTAAAAATAAAATACACAACCTGATACCAAGTGAAGGAGAGGGTAATACTGTATACCACAAACTGATTCTGACCATGGCCGATGGAAAAGTACGCCAGGCACTAACCACCACTGCATCTTCCACTTGTTATTTATGTCAACCTGTCACAAAACCCTCTGGAATGAATAATTTAACTGTAATAAAAGAGAAAGTAACATCAACAGAACATTTAGAATTTGGTATATCTCCTTTGCATTGACTAATAAATACCCTGGAATGTGTTTTGCATATTGGCTGCCGTGTGCAGGTAAAAACATGCTGTGTAAAGGGAGAGCTGCCAAAAAATACTGTAAAGAAAAGAAAAGAATTCAGAGGGAACTAAAAGAAACACTTGGAATTAATGTGGACTTCTCTGCACAAGGTAGTGGCAACACAAATAATGGAAATAGTGCAAGAAGGTTCTCTAGTGAGCCTTCAAAAGCTTCAGCTATTACAAAAGTGGACGAACAACTTATCCATCGATTGTCAGTTATTCTGTTTGCTTTGAATTCTGGTTATGACATCGACACTGAAGCCTACAGGAAGTATGCTGAGGACACAGCACATCTCTGTGTGACCCTCTACAACTGGTATTATATGCCAGCCTCAGTACACAAGATGCTGATGCATGGCTCAAGTGTAATCCAGGCTTTGAACATTCCAATAGGGCAGGCATCTGAGGAGGCCATTGAGGCCAGACATAAGGATGTCAGGAATATACGATGCAGCCATACATGCAAAATATCAAGAGTAAGAGTGAATCAAAGGCCCTAAGTGAATTCTTAGGGCACCACGGCAAGCAGCCTCGGCGGGGCTGCCGCACGCTGAGCCGCAGGTGGGATGGAGCCTCCTGCAGCGTTGCGGCGCGAGCCACACACTTCAAATGATAATTCAGTTTGTTTCCAGACATTTTATGAAATCACACTTCTTGCTCAAGATTTGCTGAACATGAAACTGAACCACATCCAGGATGACCCGACTCAGTGTTCACGAGCATGGCTGTCTGGGCCTGATATTGAGCTCAGACCAAGAAAAGAAATCATTTCCTGCGTCCAGCATGTCACCAACTCTCGGATTCCCTGATTTTTTTAACAGAAAACAGCAACAGATTGGAAGTCACGCATTGTATTTCAGTAAATGTTACAATGTTACTAAGTGAGCTGTGGCCCAAACATCCTGAGTGAGTGAGGCCTTGATCTGTGACACATCTGTCCTGATAATCGCCTGACTCGAGGCTCTTATCACCTGAGTTTTTTTTCTGCTTCAGTAGCAAGTGATTGTAAACCCCGTACTGTGAGTCCGCCATCACTGACATCACTCCGCCAAAGAGGAAATTAATTTGAACTTCCACACATAAGGGAAACTGCAGGAAGCCACCAGGCCTACACATGGCTGTCACTTACCGTCCCCATCCATCAATATGTGTAATAATATAAAGATGCCTAATGACTCAGCATTAACAACCTGACTATTGCGTCTTTCACTCCTCCACCATTCATCTCTCCTCTGGGTATCCATTCACCACGGCACAAGCGCTTCCTTCTCACGGATGCACACTTGTACTTATTCCCTTTTCACACTAGAGGGACACGTTTTGGCTTCACCGCTGGACTCTGCCTCTAGATAAACGAAGCATGCAGAGTGAGGCGGCCAGTGTGAGGCGGCCAGTGTGAGGCGGTGCAGGGATGAAGGGAACAGGGTTAAGAACAGTGGGTGGTCATCAAACACATGACCTGACCTCGTTTCCTGGCCTTCAGACTCAACGGAATGGAAGTTATGGGAGGCGGGAAGTTAGACGATTTACGCTGCAGAGAGAGAGAGAGAAAGAGAGAGAGAGAGAGAGAGAGAGAGAGAGAGAGAGAGAGAGAGAGAGAGAGAGAGAGAGAGAGAGAGAGAGAGAATACATGTACCTGGAGCTGATACCAGAGCGTGTGCATGGGTGTATGAAATTACTCTGCATGACTACTTGATTTGATGTATGGGGCGCTGCGGGAACCAGCGAGCGCCTCACTCACTCACTCCTCCTCCTCCTCCTCCTCTTCCTTCGCCGCATGTTCTCGACAAGGGCACACAAATGGTCCTCAAAATACCATTGTTATATAAACTCTCTCCAGCCAATATGTTCTCCTCCTCCTCCTCCTCCTCCTCCTCCTCCTCTTCCTTCGCCGCATGTTCTCGACAAGGGCACACAAATGGTCCTCAAAATACCATTGTTATATAAACTCTCTCCAGCCAATATGTTCTCCTCCTCCTCCTCCTCCTCCTCCTCCTCCTCCTCCTCCTCCTCCTCCTCCTCCTCCTCCTCCTCTTCCTCCATGCAAGAGAAATAAACCTAAATGGTGGACAAACAAGATTGAGTCACAACTACTGCAGAAAAATCGTGCCTACCGTAAATATTTGTCCTCTCAGAATGAGGCTGATAAACTAGAATACGACAGACTCCGACGCGAATCAAAAAAGCTCATTAGACAGAGTAAGAAGAATCTAGAAATGTATATTGCAAGCATTGCTAAATCCAATCCCAAAGAATTTTACAGTTACGTTCGAAATAAAAAAGTCATTACATCTCACATTAATCACATTACACTAGATAACGGTAATTTTGTCACCGGAGAAACTCAGATCGCGGACACACTGAATGATTATTTTGCTTCAATTTTTACAGAGGAAAATACTCATACAATCCCCGAACCACTCCTTATGCTCCACAACATAACCCCCTTAAGTGTCTGCGTTTTTCATGAAAACGAGATAATCAAAGTAATTGATAAGATGAAAACTGACAAAGCCCCCGGCCCAGATGGTATTGCACCACGTGTCTTGAAAGAAACTAAATTCCAAATTTGTAAGCCCCTTTCGTTGCTTTTCACCAAATCATTTAACTGCGGTAAGGTTCCCGAGGATTGGAAGTTAGCTAACGTTACCCCTATAGAAAAGAAAGGCGATAATTCACTTCCAAGTAACTACAGACCTATCAGCCTTACATCTGTAGTATGTAAACTAATGGAAACAGTAATTCGCAATAATTTAGTGAACTTTCTAGAGGAAAATGATTTAATCAATGACTCGCAGCATGGCTTCCGAAACAGACGTTCTTGTCTAACTAATCTGCTTGATTTCTTTTATGATGTTTTCACCATGTACGACGAAACAAAGGCAGTAGATATAGTGTATCTAGATTTTCAAAAAGCTTTTGACAAAGTTCCCCATAAGCGGCTACTAGCTAAATTGAAGTCACATGGTATAAATGGAAAACTTCTCAATTGGCTTGAAGACTGGCTGTCTGAGAGAAAGCAGCGCGTTGTTTTAAATGGTAAATTTTCAAACTGGCGAGAAGTTCTAAGTGGTGTACCACAGGGATCAGTGCTCGGCCCTGTTCTTTTCCTTATTTACGTTAATGATATCGATGAGGGCCTCACCTGCAAAGTATCTAAGTTCGCTGATGATACAAAAATAATGAATAAAGTAGTCACGTCTGAGGATAAAAGAAAATTACAATCTGATCTTGACCACTTAGCCACTTGGTCAGACAAGTGGCAGATGAGCTTCAATGTAGATAAATGTAAAGTGTTGCACATTGGTAATAACAACGATCACACTGATTACTTAATGAACGGTACCGAGCTTCTTAAGGTTAAGGAGGAAAAGGACTTGGGCGTTATA
Organism: Scylla paramamosain; assembly: GCF_035594125.1. NCBI lineage: Eukaryota > Metazoa > Arthropoda > Malacostraca > Decapoda > Portunidae > Scylla > Scylla paramamosain. The sequence continues at coordinate 1,047,785 of NW_026973679.1, read as the reverse complement.
ATTACCTCAGACCTCAAGTCAAGTAAACACTGCTCGGAAGTAGTTAAAACAGCAAATAAATTGGTTGGGTTTATTGGTAGGACTTTCGAATTCAAATCAGAAGGGGTAATTCTCACATTGTTTAATACACTTGTCCGACCTCTACTTGAGTATTGCGTCCAGTTCTGGTCACCCCATTACAGGAAAGATATAGACAAGCTGGAGAGAGTCCAAAGAAGAGTTACCAAGTTGATCCCACGACTGCGGAACAAGCCTTATGAGGAGCGCTTGAGGGAACTCAACTTG
>NW_026973679.1:1035000-1042500 GCF_035594125.1 Scylla paramamosain | reverse complement strand
AAGACAGCTAGAGATGCAACATTGTGGTGATGAGAGAGAGGCTGAAGACAGTCAGTTAGAGGAGAGGAGTTGATGAGACAAAAAGCTTTTAATTCCACCCTGTCTAGAAGAGCAGTACGAGTGGAACCGCCCCAGGCACGTGGAGCATACTCCACACATGGATGGATAAGGCCCTTGTACAGAGTTAGCAGCTGGGGGATGGTGAGAAAAACTGGAAGAGATGTTTCAGAATGCCTAACTTCGTAGAAGCTGTTTTAGCAAATGAGATGAGATGTGAAGTTTCCAGTTTAGATTATATTGGGGTTTAGTAGGGTGATCCATAACTGTTCCTTTCCACTGGGAGGGGGTGACAGGACTAAGAGTGTAAATGTGTGTGTGTGTGGTGCTTTGTCTGGACTACCCTGTGTGGATTGCCAGCCAGGTATAGAGATAAATAGGTGGTGTCTTTGATATTAGGAAATATAGTACGACTACATGTAATACTGCTTTACTCATCATGTATAGAATCTGTTGATGGTTCTCTAGAGTGTATCACTAAGAACTGATTTCCTTCCAGGATTGACACAGAAGAGTGAAGGACTGCCTGCTGCCTTGATGCAAGAAAGTTTAGGCTGCCATCTCACTCTTGCATTGACAGCTGATTTGTACTGAAGCCCACCAGTCCAGTCAAGCCAGGAGGGACCAGGTGATCAGTGCTGAGGAGTGGAGAGTGGGCTGGCAGGAATTAGAAGCTTTAAGAGGTTCTGAAGAAGAGATGAAGTGGAAGATGAACCTGGGGGCTGTCATCTTTGTGGAATCCTGGTAAAATTGGAGGATGAACTCCGCTGCCTGTCAAATCCGTCCTGAAGTGAAGTGCTCTGACTGAATTGGGCCTTCCGTCATCACAGTTGAAGAGAACCCAGCTCTGTCTGAACCCTGCCTGTCAGTTGCTAAACATTGCAGAAGATGGAGCCGTGGGTGAACCAAAGCCATACGTGAACCCGGCAAGAAAGTGGTGTTGCTGTCCTGAGGCTCAGGAGCACCAATTCACTGTCCACCCTTCTTCATCATGGAAAGATGTGTATGAACAAAGAAATTACTTGATGAAAAATAAAACTCACTGTAATTTGTCAAATTTAATAATTGTATTGTGAAAAAAAAATTAAATTTGCTTAATAATTATGACTCAATGTAATCTGTCTTATAATTGTTAGCTAGCTTTGTAAAAAAATATTTATAGAGATCAATATCCCTGTAGTGAAGGAGGAAGGACTCAGAAAGGAGTCCTTCCTCCCTCCTTCACTACAAAATACTAAGTTTAAGGCTTCACTACAAAATACTAAGTTTAAGGTGCGATTTGTACATAGAGGCACTGTCCCTCCCTGCATTCAGGGAGGGTCACTCTACAGGGAAATCCAGGAGCCTCTATGTGCAAATCACACCTTGAACTTAAAAAAAAATTGAGTCCTTCCTCCTTCACTACAGGGATATTGAGTCCTTCCTCCTTCACTACAGGGATATTGAGTCCTTCCTCCTTCACTACAGGGATATTGAGTCCTTCCTCCTTCACTACAGGGATATTGAGTCCTTCCTCCTTCACTACAGGGATATTGAGTCCTTCCTCCTTCACTACAGGGATATTGAGTCCTTCCTCCTTCACTACAGGGACATTGAGTCCTTCCTCCTTCACTACAGGGACATTGAGTCCTTCCTCCTTCACTACAGGGATAATCATCTGTATTTGCTTTCTTTTTACACATTTTTTTTTTTTACAAATTTCAAGATAATTTAAGACAATATTTAAAGTAATAATTATACAATACTACCTTGTTTGTTTGTCAAGAACATCCTTCACATTTCAAGATGGTGAAGACAAGATAGTATATACAATACTATTTAAACTGAAGACAAACAAATTGCACTGACGCCAACAAAGACAAGGCATTGTGGGGAAGACATCAGAGACAAGCTGTGTCTATGGTCCTCCCAGGCAAGGCAGCAGATGATGACAGCTGTCAGGGGAGGCTGGGCTGCTGGGGTGGGCTTCCTGCAAAATTAGGACAAATCTTAGATGCAAGGATACATAGAACAGTTGGTGGTATTTGGTGATGCATGAAGGAGGAGATAAACATGCAGATATAGAAGAGAGAGAGAGAGAGAGGAGAGAGAGAGAAGAGAGAGAGGAGGGGGAGAGAGAGGGAGAGAGGAGAGAGAAGAGAGAGAGAGGAGAGAGAGGAGAAGAGAGAGGAGAGAGAGAGGAGAGAGAGAGAGGAGGAGAGGAGTAGAGAGAGAGGAGAGGAAGAGAGAGAGAGAGGAGAGAGAGCGAGAGAGAGAGAGAGGAGAGGAGAGGAGAGGAGACGAGAGGAGAGAGAGACTTGTACAGTCTGAAGGTACTAGAGGGAAACTGAAGGACAGCTCAAACAATGAGTGGACGGGCATGGTAGGAGCTTTGCAGTCAGGGGAAGCTGACCTCACTGTATCCTTTGTAATTGTCCATCACTGAAGAGAGGCTGAAAGTTGTTACCTACACCCAGCCTATATATATACACAAGTGATGATCAAATAATGATTTAAGGATAGTGAACAAAGCACTCCCTTAACAGATTAACTTGGATCAGCAAAATGTTTACAATATGAAATGTCAAATAATTTGATTGATATATCTATATACCACATTGGCAACCCCATACAGGATGGCCCAGACAATGCACCATATATTCACACATACAACATTCACAGTTAACCCAAATAATAATGTATTTACATACCAGGCCAAACAATCCCCCACAGGACACCCCCAGACAAACCACCACACATTCACACTCTCAGCTCCACTAATAACTTATTTTTCTGTATATATCAGGCTGGCAATCACACACAAGATGGCCCAAACAAGGCACCACACACACATCCTTCACACTCTTAATACCTGTCAGGCCCTAGTGGAAAGGGACAGTCTTATGGCCCACCACACCACACTACACCTCAGGAGCCCAGGCACAGCATTCACTTAACAAAAAATCACATTAACACTCACTCCCCACAAAACAAAGTAACACAAAATCAGATTAAACACTCACCCCAATGGGATGTTCACAAGGCAAGTCCTCCTCTCATAGCTATAAACCTGTTTGTGGCCACCTATGAGGATCTTGACAAGATGCTACTAGCCTACACAACCCCCAATGGACACAGCTCTGTCACTGGTGCATCCTGACTAACATGATAGGTTTGGCTAGCATCCTCTTCTTTGCTGAGCAACTCCAGAGGTGCTACATACCCATGGGGGAGAAGCCCGTCAGCATGGGAGTTGCTGGCTGGTACGTGTTGTCAGCTCTCCTACAGCAAAGTGAGGACCTGTTGGGGTGTGGGACTGGTCAGTTCAATGGTGGTAGTGTTTAGTGTTTGGTAAAATGGCTGGTACATGTTATCAGGTCTCCTACAGCAAGGTGAGGACCTGAAAGGGTGAGACTGTTAGTTGAATGCAAGGACTGGTTAGCTGCAGGATAGCAATGTTTAGTGTCCGGTTAGTTAGCTAGTACACCTGATCAAAATATTTTTTGTTACTCTAGGTTCTGAAATTGACCCGCAACAAACCACTGGCACAGCAGCCGTGATGACTTGTGGAGGTTGGTATGTCTTCCTGGTCCCCCCCCCCCCTCTCCATTCGTCTCCCTTGTAAACATCTCATACTATTATCACTTTAGTGTAGTTCATTCTGTAGAGCAAATAATGGTTCATGGAGTGCATTTTCCACATCATACCAGGATCATATATTATGCCAGTCACAAAATTCCCCAGTAACTAGCAACTTGGCACAGCAGGGTTACCAACTTTGCACCATACTGCATGAGTTATACCAGAAATCATTGTGTGATGTGTCATACTGTAACACACCATAAAGGTGACAAACATTTTTTTTGATGGGTGTACATGTGTATATGGGTGAAACTGTTAGATGAATACAAGTGTAGTGGTGTTTAATGTTTGGTAAGATGGGAATACAGGAAGACAATCATTAAAGGATAGATTTAAAATTGGTAAACTTCACATGACATCTGATGTATTCCCATAATTGTGTTGATATTAACTTCAATTGGTTCTGGCATGAGCAATACAAGCAAGTGGTGTTGATACAACTGTTATGGATATCATAAGTAATGTATTTAATTTTGTTATCAGTAGTTCTCATGATGAAGGTATCAACAGTTTTCTTAGTAAGATATAATGTTTAAATCTTTCAGAAATGGTGAGAAAATTTTTAAATTGCATTTTTATCTCTGAAACATTTTAAAATGGTCTTTTTCAAACACTTGAATTTTAAAATTATCTACTTTTGTCCCTTTCAAAGATTTAAATTGCTTTTTGCCTACATTTTCCCCAGGTTTTAAAATTGCTTTTTTATAGCATCCTTCCCCTCCTCCTTCCCCCTCCTCCTGCAGGCTCCAACACCTACCCAATCAGCAGTGCAAGCATGGGTCACCTACCAGGGTTGGCTGTGGTGTGTCCCTCATTGTGTACACATCATACTCTGCCCACACTGGTCTCACACCTGGCAGTGGAGCAGGTCTGTGACTCTGCCCTTCAGCAACCTGCAGGAGCTGTCTAGGCAGTCAGGCTGGGAAGCTGGATGCAACAACAATGACCTTCTTCAAAGTGACAGCCTCAGTGGCTCCTTGGTTTTTTGCTCCCTGTGCTGATATACCATCCACACTTCAGAGAGAGAGAGAGAGAGAGAGAGAGAGAGAGAGAGAGAGAGAGAGAGAGAGAGAGAGAGAGAGAGAGATGAGTAGAGAGAGAGAGAGAGAGAGAGAGAGAGAGAGAGGGGGGGGCAGGCAGGCAGGCAGGCAGGCAGGCAGGCAGGCAGGCAGGCAGGCAGGCAGGCAGGCAGGCAGGCAGGCAGGCAGGCAGGCAGGCAGGCAGACAGACAGACAGACAGACAGACAGACAGACAGACAGACAGACAGACAGACAGACAGAGAGAGAGAGAGAGAGAGAGAGAGAGAGAGAGAGAGAGAGAGAGAGAGAGAGAGAGAGAGAGAGAGAGAAAGAGAGAGAGAGAGAGAGAGAGAGAGACAGACAGACAGACAGACAGACAGACAGACAGACAGACAGAGAGAGAGAGAGAGAGAGAGAGAGAGAGAGAGAGAGAGAGAGAGAGAGAGAGAGAGAGAGAGACAGACAGACAGACAGACAGACAGACAGACAGACAGACAGACAGACAGACAGACAGACAGAGAGAGAGAGAGAGAGAGAGAGAGAGAGAGAGAGAGAGAGAGAGAGAGAGAGAGAGAGAGAGAGAGAGAGAGAGAGAGAGAGAGAGAGAGAGAGAGAGCCACAGCCCGGTCACTACCCCAGCTGGAATCTCTCCTCGTGGCAGGGCAGACACTAATGCGTCTCGCCTCACCACCACACCTCATTCCCAAGCCAACGCGAGGAGGCAAGGGAACAGACGCCCCAGCTGTCACCTGACCGTGGTCTCCGCCAACGTGAGAGGACTCCGCACCAATGTAGGTGACCTTAGTCACAATTTCGTGCTGAGACATAGTGCTGACATTGTCGCAGTAACAGAAACGTGACTGAGTGACGAGGTGGAGCCGACGTTCGGCAAAATATCAGGCTACTCCCTGTGGGTGAGGATGGACCGAAAAAATAGAGCAGGCGGAGGGGTCGCTGCCTGTTTTAAGGACAGCCTCCAAACACAGGAACTTGAGATAGCCGTGCCACACCTGATGGAGGCACTGTTCTTCAGGGTGGTACTTGCAGACAACAGTGGGCTTCTCCTCTGTGTCATGTACCGCCCCCGAGACAAGGATGAGCCCCGCTAGACTTCCTGACGGAGGAACTCGACACCCTGCTCCAGCGTCACAAGTGTTCCCATGTGATGATAGTGGGGGACCTGAACTTCCACATGGAGCAGGATGCCTTCAGTAATCTCCTGACTGTTCAGGCCCTAACCAACCATGTCACCTTCCCTACACACGAGCGGGGAGGACTGCTGGATCCTGTGGTGACAGACCTACCCGAAGCCAGCATCAGCTGCCAGCAGCTAGGACCAGTGGGCAGCTCAGACCACTTTGCTGTGCTGTCTCAGGTCGAGCTGCAAACGGCGAGGGAAGACGCTATCCCACGCACCGTCTGGCTTTGGAACAGGGCGGACTGGCCATCCATGAAGCAGGACATGGAGAACACGGACTGGGAGTCCCTCCTAATGGGAGATGCTGAGACCAAGGCACGCACCCTCACCACCAGGCTCCTTGCCCTCCAACAGCAGCATGTGCCCTGCCGAGTATATCTCTCCAGGCCTGGTGATCCCGCCTGGTTTGGTTTTCGCTGCAGAGCATCTGCCGAGGCCAAGCATGCTGCCTGGGTGAGGTACAAGCGACACCCGTCACGCAGGAACAAGACGCTGCACCGGGAAGCGTGTAGGAGGATGACGTCTATCTGCAGATGGGCGAGGAATCAGCTAAGGGAGGACAGAAGGCGAAAGCTCAGTGGCCCAGGTGTTGGCAACAAGACCTGGTGGAATCTGGTGAAGGAGCAGCAAGGAGCATGTCACCGCGAGACTCTTCCTCCACTCACCAGACCTGACGGATCCACCGCCACGAGCAGTGCAGACAAGGCCACACTCCTCGCCGAGCTTTTCGCCAACAAGATGAGGGTTGACGACTCGGCACGACCTGTACCACAGCTGGCCCCGGAAACTGATTGCACTGTCACCACTGTCTTGGTGACGGCAGAGCAGGTTGAGCGGTTACTCGGTGCGGTGGATGTGGGTAAAGCCACAGGCCCGGATGACGTCAGCCCACGGCTCCTCAAGCAATGCGCTAAAGAGCTGTCAGCTCCTCTCACCACCGTCTTCACATCTTGCCTGAGGGAGAAGAAGTGGCCCTCAGTATGGAAGGAAGCGCGTGTGGTCCCAGTCCATAAGAAAAACTCAAGGTCTGAGCCCAACAACTACAGACCCATTTCCCTGCTCTCAGTGGTGGGCAAGTTGCTGGAGCAAATAGTGGCTGCTGCCATCTGCCAACACCTGAGCGAGAACCACCTCCTCTCAGACAAGCAGTTTGGCTTCAGGCCTGGCAGATCCACCGCAGACCTCCTCCTCATCCTCTCCAAGGACTGGCAAGACGCCCTGGAAGAAGGCCTGGACACCCTTGTGGTGGCCCTGGACATTGCTGGGGCTTTTGACAGGGTCTGGCACGCGGGGCTCATTGAAAAGCTTCGCGCCAAGGGTGTCCAAGGTGACCTGTTAATGCTGCTAGAAGATTACCTCCAGGGTAGGACCCTTCAGGTAGTAGTCAACGGGCAGTCATCAAGACCTTCACCTGTCCGGGCCTCAGTTCCACAAGGCTCCGTCTTGGGCCCAGTCCTATGGAACATATACATCGACGACCTCCTCCGGCAGCTGTCATCTGTGGCAGCATACGCCGACGACTGCACACTCTCCCGCTCCTACTGCCGCCTCGACAGTCAGCGTGCCGTCACTGAGCTGAACAGGCAGCTCGGACTGGTGGAGCA